>NC_023759.2:37536913-37848477 GCF_000499845.2 Phaseolus vulgaris
ATAGTGAATCCAATGAATCGTGTGATTCGCGATTCAGTTTCGTTGCGCCCCATTCAATTAATTTCTCGAAAAATCCTAAAGAATAGAAAAAGATCAACATTCATTTAATTTATCTCGAAAAATCCCAAAAAACTAAAAAAAATAAAATAAACAATCATAGAGATACAATCGACCGTCACACATTTTTCCTACAAATTAAGAACGACAAGAAAGATTAAACGAACAAGGAGGTGGAGAAGAAAAGAGAAGAAGAGGATAAAATCGATAGAAAATAGAAATTTACCGACAAAGCAAGTTGGAGAAGAAGAACAATGGAGAACGCATAGAAGAAGAAAAGTGAAGAACACAAAAAAAAGTTCAGTGGAGAAGAAGGGTTTGTTAGAATTTCAGGCCTTAAACAAGAGGGGGTGAATTGTTTATAAAAGATTTTTGCAAATATTGAAGGTATAAAAGACGCCAATGAAGAATCAAAGGGAAAGAAACCCAGTTAGCCAAGAAACAAATATGTTTTATTATGTTTTCTTTCTCTAACTTTTATCTATAATTGGGAATTGAAACAGTTAGACATAAACAATGCTTTTTTTACATGGAGACTTCGATTCAACCATAACAAATTTGTAAATTAAAAAGGGCTTTATATGAGCAAGCCAACAGAGAATGGTTTATCAAACTGTCATCTTTTTTTATTCTGCGAGATATACTCAATTTATGAATGATCATTCTTTATTCATTAAATCTTCTGAAGGATCTTTTACAACATTATTGGTATATGTGTATGATATAATATTGGCAAGAAATGATAAAGAGAAGATTGAGCGAATCAAACAAGCCTTGAATAAGACATTCAAGATTAAGGATCTTGGAGATTTAAAATATTTTCTTTATCTTGAAATAAAAAGAAGTAAGAAAGGGATAATGGTGAATGAAATGAAATATACACTAGAATTGTTAACAGATGCAGGTCTTTTAGCCTGCAAACCTGCACTTTCTATTGGAAGTGTTCCTTTCACAGATGTTCAAGTCTATAGAAGATTGATGGGAAGGCTTATGTACTTATGTATCTCACTAATACCCAACCTCATTTTCTGTGTAACAACTTTCTAAATTTCTTGTTAAGCCTGCAATTGCTTACTTTAATGCAACAATTAGAATTCTCAGATATATTAAAGGAGCTCCAAGTCTTGATTTATTTTTCTCTTCCAACAACTATACTCATTTAAAAGCCTTTTGTGATAGTGATTGGGGCACCTGTAGTGATTCAAGACAATTAGTGTCTAGTTTTAGTGTGTATCTTGGGAATTCCATCATATCTTGGAAATCAAATAAGCAAGGAACAATATCAAAAAGAGTTCTTGTGAAGCTAAATACATGACAATGACTATTGTTATGTGAAATTCAATGGCTAACTTATCTTCTTTAAGATTTCAAAGTTTCTTTGAGCAATCATCTCTTTTATATTGTGACAATGAGTCAACAAGATACATTGTTAGGAAAAAATTGAAGAAGGGTCTTATACATTTGCTTCACATTTCTACACCACAGAGCAATTGTCTGACATTTATACCAAAGCTTTAAGTCTTCAATCTTTCAAGAGTATTTGTCCAAGCTAGGTCTCATCAATGTTTGCTATCCAGTTTGCAGAGGTTAACAAAAGACATGGATACAAGACTTCTAAAAGGAAGTTAATATCAATTTTGTCTTTTCTAATTTTTAGTTGTTTCTTTTTGTACACTTGTCTAGTCTGCCTTTATTTTGTCATTTCTTATTCTAGCATTTATTGGTTTTTTGTCTTACATTCTATCTCTTTACCTAGACTTATAATGAGTCTATCGTGTGTATATTCAGACTCTCTATTTTGATTTAAGTAAGAAAAAAAAATAGAGAAAATATTTTTTCTCATATCCTCTGTCTTCCTTTTTCCATCTCAATTCTTTTTTATAATAATATAATATGAAACATTGTTTTCATTGATATTTGTTTCCAAAGTGTGTGAATGAAATTGTGGAACCCTAGTTTTGTTTTATTGGCATTTGGGTCTTGAAAAAGAAATGAATATTTATTTTTGTTGGTAGTGAAAATGTATCAGTTGGAAAAATAAAGAACGAGGTACTTTGTGTGTATTATTTTAAATGCCTTTTCACTTTTGATACTTGGTAATTCATTATTAGGATTCTTGCCTTTCCATCCTACAGATTTGGTTGGTATGGCTATTCTCTTTGATATTTTGTACAAAGACATCGAAATCGGTATGAGATGTTTGGATGACCTTTTTGGTTCTGATTATAGAATTGATTGTGATGCCTCTGATAGATTGGATTCAAGAATGATAGTTTTTTCTCATGTGATTGTGAAGATGTCTTCCAACAAATCTTGGACGAAATGAAGTTGTTTAAATGATCTTGGTATCTAAGAACAAGAACTATAATCGTGTATTAGAAGCTTAATGTGAATTATTTCCTTTAGATGTTTTAAAAGGTAACTTTATTTTTATTGTAGTTGACATACATGTTCTTTTTCCCATTTATCATACACAAGAGCTAGCAGTGTTAATGCGTCTTAGAACAGATGACTGAAGTTTCTTTTTTCCTTTAGAGAAGATAAAGTATCTGTATACTTCTTCCTTCTGAACTTAATGCATTTTAATTTATCATTCTTCTTTTGTCTGTCTCCTCTCCTTTGCTTAACAGATGAAAGAAATGATATTTGAAGACAATCATTCATGTGCTGATTTCTTAAAAGAAAGAAGTGGACTGACACTTCAGAATGGGGGTTGTGCATGTTAATGATAGTGAGAGCAAATTCATAGAATTTAAAGAGAACTCAATGCCTGTAATGTTGGAGAATGGAAATCAAATATAGAAGTAACGTTTACCTGATTAGAATTTTTTTACCACACAAGTATGAACATTGAAACACAAGCTGGTATAGAATATGCCATGTTATGCTATATGGCATGAAAGAAAGATGGTGTAAATAAATGTGATGTGATGATATAATGTAAAATCCCGGAGAAGGCTTCTTAGAGAATAGTCATGACAAATGCACTGCTTCAATAAAAGCAAATCCAGTAGCCACAGTGAAGTCTTTCATGGTGAATCAAATACTCCCTTGAATGCTACAATGATGCTTCAGCCAGCTACATATCTTGAGGTGAAAATTGTGAAGAAAAAATTGAATCCATTTCAATAGGAATTCCATTCCAACACTCAGCATAGGTTTCCTAAAGTTGTCTTCTTATTGTTAGAATTTATAAAAATATCCAATATTAACTTCGATCATATGATAACATTGTAATACACACATCATATCAAGTCACTGCCAATCTTAAAATATTTAGTCTCTATTCTCTGTTTTCCCTCCATCTATACCTAACACTCCATAATTTCAATAGTGTGCCAATTGTATTACAGATTTAAGGGATAAAGTTGTAATGTATATGATATTGTTAATGGTTTTGGAGCAGATGGGATGGTTATCACAATAAAACCGTTGAGCATGCAGCCAAATAGCATGAATTCTTGAGCTCTCAGTGAACATTTGCTGTTGATTTCTCCGCAGTTTCAAAGAAGACAGAAAAAATCTGTGATGGTGGTGTTCAATTTCTTTGTAAAACAACTACCTGCATGTTGATGGTTCATATAAGCTGTCTAGGTAGCTGTCCTCAGATTGATGCAGAAAGGTACTTTTTATGCCCATATTATTCATATTCTCAAGTTAATTTCCTCAGAATATATTGAAGCTAAAAAAAAGGCTTCTTTGTCCAGAAAGAAACTAAATTTCTTCATTTTAAGGGTATAGGGCATCAAAACACGTAATGTAACTTTTTAAAGTTTGTAGAAAAGAGCAGAGTCTTTGAATAAAGAGTAATAAGAGGTATGTTCCTAACGAAAACAATGGAAATGCTCAATTACTACCAGTGGTTGAAGACAATAAAGAACATGATGTAGGTGAGCATGGAAAACATTCACTCAAGCCCTTACTTCATGAGCCTATTCATCATTTCATGCAGATAAAAGAAAAATGTAAATAATGGGATAGTAGAAGTGTTAGGTGGAGAAGAAAGGAGTGAAATGCTAAACTTCAATCTCAACAAGCAGAGGAGTTGAAGAAAACCAAGTGCCATCTGAACATGTAGATGGCCATGATAACTTTTCTAGTCAAAAAGCAAATGTTCTTCCTGTTTATCAAAGCCATAGAGAATATATATAGAAAGAAACACTAGAAGAACAATATACTGTTTTTCAAATAGATGATCCTGTTTGTGAACCCGATACTGAGCAGGAAGAAAATTGAAATTATTGATTCATTTATTATTTATTTCCTAAAGATGAGCTTGCTTCATATTTTGTTGGTTTAGTTATATAATTGTTATGAGAATTACCATTTAAGGACTGGCATTGACATGGATATTTGTTTTGATTTGCAACAGACCCCAAGCTATCTCTCAGCCTGGACAAAATGCAATTTCTTGGACACCTTTTAGAAGTGATGTGATGTGACTTTAGAAGTAGCTAACTGCATTATGTTTCTATGTAAACATTGTTTAACAAAATTGGATTTCCATAGCTTCCATAATTCTTCATTTTTAGTTTTATATGCTCTAGTTTTCAACTGTTCTAATGTTTGCTAGATTTCACTCAGTAAGAGGTAGAGCAGGACTTTGATTTTGGTGACCCAAAATTTCCTATGAAGCAAAATTTGATATTTGGTTCTCGTGTTTGAGAAGGATGATATGCAGACATCAGAATTGACAAGCAAGGACTTCATCTTGGTAATTGTTTTATACTGGTCTGCCGTTACTCATTCTTATCCAACTTCCAGCGGTTGTAAGTTGTATGAGTTATATTATATATACGCAGATCCCAGCTTCAGTGTGTGCACTTATTCAATTTCTACACAGTTCAAAGATCTTGGTGAAACCCAAAATATATCTTGCAGTCTCTTGCTAACAGGGATTTCATTTTTCTCTCCTTTTGTCAAATATTTTAGATTCTTAAAACATATTTTTCAAGACTTCCTGCAGTTCCTATTCAGATATTGCTAGAAAGGATATGTCATATGCCTATTTATCTTCACTGATATATTAATTAAGGCTTAAAATATGGCATGTGCTTTGAACATGCAGTCTTTGAGTATGCCAGCTGTTCTCTTTTGCCATAAGGATAACAAACAATGTCATGATGTTATATTTAAAGCATATAAACATTATCATCTATCATTCACATGAGTATTTCTAGAATTGGTATGGTTATCAGTCATCACCATGTTATCATTCGGTATGATATGTGGACATTTTGGGGGCATGAGTGGTAATTCACGATGGCATGCACATAGATAGCAAGCATGGGATAAAGGTGAGCAAAGTCTCGAGAATCAGGCTGTGTATGGCAGGACAACATGTGAAATGAAGTTCGTGAAATGCAAATTGTTGAGGTGGATCTTATTTAAAATCCTTCTCCTCAAGGACAAATTCAACACTATTATATAGTTTATAGAAATAGAATCCAAAGATGAGTGTCAGAGTTCATTCAAGACAATCACTGTATGAGTTGGAAAAAGTCATGCAAAATATTCTAGTCGCCACCTCCACACATTCAATACCCTTTTTTTCTCTCTTTCAGTCTCTTGTATCGGTGTCATCACTATCTTCAACCTATATAAATATATATAAAATAAGGTTATTGTGGTCTCAAATAGGAGCTTTGTTGTGTAACAATCATGACAACTGGGTAGGTACGGACCTACCAAACCCTTGGACGTAATAGCATTGTCATTTTATAGTTCAAGGACATTCTCCTGCGCAAGGCATTGTCAACGTCGATGTGTACTACTATGACTCCAAATCCTCTTCTATATATATATATATACTTGATCCCACAAACCATTCAATTCAAGATCCTTGGGAAATTAAGCTTCAGATATTTTCACAAATAATCATCCTAAAAATAAGTACATTTTTATCTCTTTGTCTTAATTAAGCGATGTATTCAATGAATCATCCTTGGTCCACCTAGCTCCAGATAAAGTTGGATCCGTGATAGCCAAAAAAAGAAGAAAAAAAGGGACAAACAAAATAAAATGGCCAATCAATGAAAGACAATGTTTAAGGGCTTATCAGGTATGACATTAAATTATCATGCATGGACTCTCAAGTATCATCGGAAGGGTTGACACAAAGTTCAACGGGTTTAGTGGACTCTCAACTCTATCTTGCATGGGTTATCAAGTTGATCATAACCCTCCATTGCATCAAAGTAGAGGTTTACCAAGGATTTCAGCATTCCCCTTGTAGAGTTTTATTTATCTTTCGTTTTCTAAAAGAACAGAAAAGGTGTCATGTTTGTGTAGTAAACAAAGTTATAATTGCTACCACCACGTTACGACCATGCATGCCTACATACATACACATCAATCTGTGGTGGCAGTGCTAAGGCTGTAAGAGAGAGACACAAAAACCTAAAAGATTATCAGTAAGTGTAAAAAAAGAAAGAAAAAGGGATTTTGAAACAATCACTGAGTGCACAGTCAATAACGGTCACATGGGTTTTGCTACTTCTCCAAACGTGAAGACATTTATAGCAACCTACACTCCTTGCTCCTACATATCCCGCGCCTTGCATGCAGTTCCAAGTATCACCCAGCAGTGATACTCAAAGGACCACTTTCCAGTGATCTAAGTTCAACTATCACTATATCAACCATGGATACTTGCAAGAAGTCCCCCCTGAAGCCATGGAAGAAAGGACCAACTAGGGGGAAAGGTGGTCCCCAGAATGCCTCTTGCGAGTACCGAGGTGTTAGGCAGAGAACTTGGGGCAAATGGGTTGCTGAGATAAGAGAGCCAAAGAAGAGAACCAGACTCTGGCTTGGTTCTTTTGCCACAGCTGAAGAAGCTGCCATAGCTTATGATGAGGCTGCAAGGAGACTCTATGGACCAGATGCATACCTTAA
This sequence comes from Phaseolus vulgaris, assembly GCF_000499845.2. Classification (NCBI taxonomy): domain Eukaryota; kingdom Viridiplantae; phylum Streptophyta; class Magnoliopsida; order Fabales; family Fabaceae; genus Phaseolus; species Phaseolus vulgaris. The sequence goes on from NC_023759.2 coordinate 37,543,865, forward strand.
TCTTCCCCACCTGCTGCCCAGGTCTACCTCACCTATTACACCAGGAAAGTTCAAATGGTTCCCTTCCAAGAACTTCATTTCCATGTTCCCTTCCTGTGGATTACTCAATGTAAATGCTCAACCTAGTGTTCATTTAATCCATCAGAGGCTACAAGAACTTAAGCAAAATACAGTTGAGAGGCAATCCCCAAATAGCACATTCAATGATCCAGAGGCAGAAATTCAGAATGTAGACGCCACGAATGATGGAGAAAGTCCTCCAAAAGACTCTCAAACATCATCATCAGAGGTTCTAGGAGATCTTCAAGAGAAACCCCAGATAGACCTCCATGAGTTTCTTCAACAGCTAGGAATACTTAAAGAAGAAAGACAGTCAAACAGAACTGATAGCACAGAAAGTTCAACAGTGCCTGAAGCTGTGTTGAGAGATGACAATGATGAATTGGGAGTGTTTTCTGACACGAGTCTTAACTGGGAGGCATTGATTGAGATGCATGGAATAGCAGGTATTGAGGAATTAGAGTCCACCCAGCTTGAAGCATATGGCCCAAATGATGACCTTACTTTCTCAACTTCCATTTGGAACTTCTAGTCCTGTTTATGTATGCAGAATTTCAATCTGCTGGCAGCATGCAAGAGTAGGAAAGTTGTATCATTCTGCAAGTAGCAATGTAATTTGACTTACTATTACCACTTTAGGGAATTGTTAACTTCTAGCTTTATTTTGTAACCTTCACCCTTTGCATGTTCAGGCAAAAGAGTGATGCATCGTAGGTATAAAAATGACCCAATTCCCATGTACTCACTCACGGATTAATAGGGATGTACAAAAACCTTCAAAATAAAGAGAAAAAAAGTTGCAATCAAAAAAAAAAAAGAGAAGAAAAGTTTTCCTTTTTTAGTTTTGTTTTATTTTTTGAGCCCCTTTATTTTCTAGGCCAGTGTATGATAAGTATTTTAAAGTATTAAATTACACTACGTAGAAGAATACTCCGATTGAATTAATTGTATAATGCAAAAGTCATTTTTCTAAATTTTCAAAAATACATTCTCAAAAACATAATTTAAAAATACATTATGAAGAGTTAAATCTAAAAGTGCATTCCCGAAAAACTTAATCCAAAATTCATTCAAGGAAACTGTATCTAATTTATTATAACATAAACATTACATACTTTTGGAAAACTCAATGCAAAGTATTTTTCCTTATTATATCCGTAAACTCTGTCTAGATTCCTTCATCCCGAACCTTCAATGTAATTTTTAAACTTTCATATTGCTTGATTTAGCAGTGTATTTCTGAATTGACAAATTTGATTCTATGTATCTTCTTTTGGAGTGTCCCACGATTAATCCGAAAATAAAAACTACACCAAATCAAAAAGCAAAAAAAAAGTACCTCCTGATGGAAGACGGTAACTCTTAATGAAAGAAACCGTCGACGACGACTCACACAGGCATAGGCATCTTATATGTGAAGAGAAACACATATAAGAAAGAATATGGCTTAACATTATATTCGTTTTTTCACCTACAGCATTCGGGCGGAGAAAGCTGGAGCCCTTTATTGGATGGATTAGCAATACAAACTAATTTGTTAACCTACTCGAGAGTACATAAAAAAACATGTATATAAATGGTATGGGAGGATTCTGCTAAAATATATTGTATTTTCATGCAGCAGAAAAGGTCCAATCTATAGAAACTTAGCTTTATGTGAGGAATCTGAGAAAAATTGATTAGAAGAAATTTCCCAAAAAATAGCACTATTACCCCTGCTTGCCCACGCTGCCCAGATTTCAAATAATTCCTGTTAATCAAAATATTGACCTCGCAAAACAAACTACTTGTCTCACCCCTCACCCCACCCGCTAAAAGAAGAAGGCCATGTCTCATTCATATAATATAATACAACAATAATAATAAAAATAAAAATAATAGTAATAATAATAATAACAATAATCTAGTTATTATTGGGTTTAGTAAAAAGACCAAATTCGATTGATATCCTATTTTGATGTCTTCTAATATATGGTCTCCTTCCACAATCTTCTTTGTGAGGCTAAAAGCCATGCGATTGATTCTTAACATTAAAGATAAATGGTTATAAGGATAGACGAGGCTCAAACCTATATCTGCATAATAATTCTAAAAGAAATAATACCGATTCTTAACAAAAAAGAGTTATAACATTACTCGACACAAAGATATTTTTTTTCTTCTAGATGAAATGGTTCCTCAATATAAACTGTCAACGGCTTTCTATTCCAAATACATTAGCAAAGATTTGAGAAACCTTTACAAATCTACTAACAACATCACCAAAATCAGCACGGGTGCAACGATAGATGTCTTAATCTTGGGAGTCTAGTCTACTCATTCTGGTACTCAGATGCACTCAGATATTCACCATGCTCCTCAAAATATTCAATCAATCGCTTTAGAAATCCGTCACCACTGACTGTCTCTGTGTCACAGACAAGACAGCATTGCCTTCTAGACCGTGTCACAGCTACATTCATTCGCCGGCGATCACTTAGAAAGCCAACCTGAAATATATATTTCAAGTTTTTCTTATTCTTCATTGCATGCTACGTAAAACCTATATGAAGAAAATGAAACTAACAGACTTGTTAGAAATACCTCTTTTTTGGAATTTGATCGAACCATTGATATAATAATGGCTTCCTTCTCCCTTCCTTGGAAACCATCAACTGTTGAGATTTCAACATCCTTCAACCGGTCCTCCTTGTTTTTCAACATCTTGAGTAAAACAACCTGCCATATTAGGAAGAACACTATCATATTTCATCCTCGTAAAACTACTAGAATATGAAGCCTGTTGCAGAACATTTATAGCAAAGGTTCACATCGAAGGATTTGACTCCTTTAAAACGAGAAGGTGAACTTTAGAGAATAAAGCACACTGAGTCACAATTGTTGATTAGAAAATCAATGTTTGAGAATTGTGATATAATCAAATATATTAAAAAGAATTACAATCTCAACCATTCATTTTCTAATAAACGGTTATTATTGTAAAGTGTATTCCTCAATTTAGAAGACCCAAATTCCACATAGAACAAGTTCATACCTGGGCAGCATATGGGGTAATTATTCCTATATCAGAAGGAAGCACCCCACTTTGCACTAGTCTCTTTGCATGAGCCACAGTAACTTCAGCTTCACCTTCATTAAAGGTGCTATCTTCTTCATCTTTCTTTTCTTCCATATCACATCTGAATCTCATCAGTATAAGCAGTTTGATTACATTCTGTTTGAAAACTAACTCCTATGGATATCAAACAATCTACATTTGCTTCATACAAAATATGATGACTTCTTTCTCTTAAGCTTCCTCATAACAGCTTGGTCGAATGTGAAATTCTTGATTAGATAGAAGAAACCAGTATACTAATTACTGAATAATAGTTATCAAAACACAACCAACATAAACAAAATGATGGTATATAAATTTTCACAAGTGAAAGCCATGCCTTAATTCCAAATGTCCCTCCTAATCAAGCATTTATGAGAAGATAGAATTTCAACAAGGACATAATCCAGCATACCCAGCTGTGTCTACAAGAAGAAGGGTCGGTTCAGTTGAAGATGTCTGCTTCACACCCTCAAGATCATACAACGTATGTGCAGTAACACTTGGATGAGCCTTGATCTGTTAACACGTAATGTCATACAGAATGATCAAATGAAATGTTTACCCCTTCCCCTAACATAATATAATTTCAGTTCATGATTGATAAATTATGCTATGTAGTGGCATATAAAAGATAGCTTTAAACTGATGCAATAGGAAGACAGGCTTTAAAAAGTAGGAGCACCTTACTGTTGTAAAGCTCTTTAGAAGACCAATCCATGATAAGTTCATGCATACGGTACTGCACAGTAAGCATTGACGTGATTTCATCTCCATACATTTCTGCAAGTCGTTCAAAGAGTGTTCTTCCTAAGCCTTTCTTCTCAGCTTCAACACTTTGAATGGTTGGAGGAAGTTGAAGATGGTCCCCTGAAAGTATACATCTTGAACCCTAAAACAATGAACTCTTCATTTAATTCATTAGAATAAAAAAATCATTTAATGATCAGAAAGCTACATATTTTAATACAGAATAATCAAACCCAGGTGTAGTATCAAGCTTTTAGTTTGACCAGTCCAGAGCAACTTCTCTTTTGTAAAAGACAGTACATTTTGGTATTCAACTACCCTTTAAAACTTTGAAATCAGTTCAATTTGATATTTGAGTCAGGTCTTTTACACACCTTGCAGTATGGAGTCCAGAACACAAGGACATTGTAGGAGAAATGACGGATACTGTTAGAAAACACTATTTCTCTAATCATCATCAAAATCAGATCAGGATCAGTAGCAGTACTTGTGCAACAAAAAATTAAAATGTTTTTAGTTTTCAAATTCTGGTTTCGGGAGATTTTATTGTCAAAAAATTAACCAACCATGTTTTATTTTAAATATATCTGTTATGGAATATCACTTCTCTCTATTTTCCCTCCCTCTCCCACCAACCATACTGGTGATAATATGAAGTTTTCAAAAAAGCAATAAAAGATGGCATGTGTATGTAATGAGAATAAAAAAGAAGTTGGAAATCTAATGGGCTAGTGTCATGAATAACATTGAATGTGTGGGTATTCTTTTAACACTACCTTCAGCAGAGGTATCCAGCATGCTATCTCAAGTGCTTGAGCAGCTTCATCAATAATCACCAAATCAAATGAAGTGCTGTCTAGTTTCTTAGAGAAAGCCCCAATCAAAGTAGTTAATATTACATCTGCACTTTTAAGTACATCTGTTACAGCAAGCTGCTGCCTTTTACGTTCTTCTTTGGATAGAGTCCTAAGTTCCTTTTGTATGTCCTTTCTTGTATTTCTGTCCTTGGTTTTCAGGAGCTTTCCATTCAATGCCTGAAAAAATAGGTTATATCATGTAAAAAGTAGTATTGCATAATCATATTTATATCTAATTAAGCTAACATGAAGTTAATGCTCAAATCAATGATATCATTAGAAGTGTCAGTCCCAGAATCATCAGCTGGATGAATTAACAATGCTGGCAAATGGTAATAAAATCACAATGAAAATTAAAATGCAGATCTGTAACTTTTGTTCTAAAACTCACCTTCATTTCTTTCCGAATGTCATTTGCAAGACCACTATTATCTCCTCGTAGTACCTAATATCAGAGAAATTCAATATGGAAGGGGTGAAAACAATGACATAAAACATTGTATTTGAAGAATGCCAAAGGATACTGCTGATTAACATAATCCATCATTAATTATTTAATTATTAAAACTAGAAACCATAAGAGGAGGGGGAATAACAGAATATCTGAGCAATTTATCTGTCCAGAATCTTTGGGTAAAAAAATTTCTTCTCATTTTAAAGGCCTGTGTAGTGAGGAATGTAATGTTCTTAGGCATTGTGATTTGGTTGAAGGGAATTTGGCATTTGTCAATAGAATACAATGACAGAATTTTAACCAGCTTTCCCCCTTCTCATCTTTGTGAGACAGAGTAGTTTTCATGGTAATTGATCCATGATTTTTAATGGCGGTTTCCTACCATGGATCTCCAGAGAGAATGCAGAGCTCTTTTCATACAACACTGACAAAAATTTGGACATTTTACTGATGCTATTGTGGAATGATAATGAAAAATATGGATAAAATAACTAAGGAAGATATCAAATGTTAGTGTTTAGCTAAGTTGTCAAAATGTACCTGAGCATCCAGCGCACTGTCCAGTACTTGAGGCAATAAACGTGCAGGATGACCCAGTCTCACCAGCTTAACTCTAGCAGAAACATCAGAGATCATGAATGTTTATCAAGTATCAACACATCATTTTACACAATTGCTGAAACCAAACCATGCAGAAAGAGCACACTCTCACCACAGAATGGGGAATAAGAACAAAATAAATAAGAACAGAAGCACACAAAAAATGTATCCAAACTATAAACTTTACAAGACATTATTACTTTCTCAAGGGGGAGAATTTTGCAGAGCATATTTTTTTCTTCTTTTAAAATTACTGGTTCTGTGGCCAAATGTTCCACAATAGGAGACATGTTTATCTATATTGTCAGATGTTGTTAAAGTTACTATCACTAGTCACATCGCTCCAATCCAAGTAAAAGCACTTAATGGAGTCAGCTATTTCAGGGCCAAAGAGATAATAAGATAATTATACCTATGTGGAACTAGCCGCTCTACAATGTTGTCAACAGCAATATTTGAGGCTGCACAAGCAAGAATCTTAGATCCACGTTTTACTTCCTGTAATATAATTTCTACAACTGTTGTAGTTTTTCCAGTTCCAGGTGGTCCATGCAGCAAGAACACATTCTTTGATGATAGAGCTTTCGAAACTGCTTCTTTCTTTCAGATAAAAACAGAAATACATAACAGATATATTCTGCACTGATTAATTGATATCCTAAATAACAACAAGAAAAGCCTTATACCACTAGGTGAGGTTATTGATATACTAAAATCAATAAATAAAGACCCACAACAAAGCTAAGCCACTTGAATTATAATAGAGCATGTCCTAGAAATCTGCAATATTCCAGCTTATTTATATGGTGGTAATCAATAATATTCATGTAACTTCAGGTCAATATTGTGATGAGGTTCTTTTAGCTATGATTAGACAACAAATAGAACCCTAAAGTTGTATTCTTATAATTCATGTGATCTTTCTCGTAGGATTTAAGGCAATCCAGTTAAGACCTTAAGATAATAAGAAAATTAAAATCTTCAAAAGAGTTCTAAAATGAAAAAATAATAATTATAAAATATTTTTTTAGAGAATCATGACTTTAGAATGCCTGAAGAAAAAATATCTAAAATTGTTGGGCGCTCAAGTGATTAATGAAATGCAAAAATAATTATTATAAAATATTTTTGTAGAGAATCATGTTAAAATGCCTGAAGTAAAAATACCTAAAATTGTTAAGCGCTCAAGTGATTAATGAAGTAAATATCTGTAATGTAGGCATTCAACACTTTCTGAATGTTATTAAAAATAGTGTTCCTAATTTCCTAAATTCGACAAAAGTTTTGCTATTAGCCTAAATCACAATTCTTATATCCCATAAACTAAAGGACCTATTGACAGCAATAGGCATAAAATAGTGTAACTAACACAGAAATATGTTTGTTGTGCCCAAAAAGTTATAGAAATATCCATGTTAATTATAAAGGAAGAAACAGCTTAGATGAAATGATACATTGAATGAATCGTCTACCTAAAGTATAGAACTATTTTGTAAGGATTATAAGAAATGAAAAACAAAGTGACCGGGCAAGAAATTAGGTTACACACCTGAGACTGATCCAGATTTCTATTATAGGGAGTGAAGGATATATCCTTCTTGGACACTGTTGGTGGCCTCTCCCCAAACAAGACAGGAATCAGATCAGAGGCAGGACCCCTGTGCACTCCTTTACTCAACTGTATCAGCGCGTCTTTCATCCTGCGATATGTCACCTACATGAGCAATAAATATCTGCAGGACGTAAAAACCTAGGAACCAGAAATTGATAAAAAAAAGGGTAAAATATATTTTGCCTACCGATAAAATTATGGAAATATTAAGTCCTCCAAAAATATTTGTATTATGTTTTCCCTTTTAAAATTTAAACATCATTTTTTGGTCCCTCTAAAAGTTAAACATGTTTTTTAGGTCCTTGTTAGTAATAATGATAGATGAAATGGTTTTAACATAGTATAATTATGCATCTAACCAAATCACTTTTAATTGTAAAATTCACCAGTTAAAGCTGTTATCATATCAGTATTCGGTTTATGGTCCTCCTACCAAGGACCTAAAAAAATGTTTAAATTTTAATGAGACAAAAATAATACAAATTTTTCTGGGAAAAGTATTTAATACATTTGAAATTTTTTACAGAGATACAAAACGCATTTTACTCAAAAGAAGATAAAGATGCAGAGAAACATGTTAACATTGCATAAAAAAACAGCTAACTTAGCAAAGGGAGAGCAACAGTTGCATATTAGGGTCCTCTCAGAGCATTTCAGTATTTTATGAAAATCTCAAATTATCTTCAAGTAAAATTCATGGAATCTCACAGTAGTCATTGAATTATATATAATCGAACTGCATACCTCATTTGCTACTTTTTCCAGCCTTAGGGGACTGTTCAAACCATCTTCCGGTATATCATCAAAAGCAACAGTTATTGACGAGTCCTGTTGGTAATTGTATCAAAACAGAGTATTATCCAAAGGTGGGACCATCTTAACCAACATCGTGTGCATTTTTTTTCTTTTCACTAATTGAATCAATTGGATACCTTTAATCTGTAAACAACACCTTGTCCAAGAGCAGGAGAACCTAAATCAGCCTTGTTGAGTTTTAAAACAACAACATCATGAGTACCAAACTGCAAAAAAGAAAACCACATTAACTCCTTCCTGATCGTAATACAATATAAATTGAAAAAAAAAAACAATCCTATATGATACAAGATGTTTCGGGCAAGTAACTTATACTGAAAAAAAAAAAAGGAGGGATAGAAATGCATAAAACACAATAAAAGTAGGCTCATTCACACAAGAAAATACTAAAAAGAACGAATTTAAATTTGAGTAAACCAGCATAGCCATTTTATAGTGAACAGATAATAGAAAGGAAACATTTACCTTATGTGCAGGAAGAACATCTCCTTTGGTAGACTGGAACTCGATCAGAGACTTCCCCATAAGCCCTGTCTATTTTCGGAATAAACAAGGGAACACAACACATGAATATCTTATGAATAGAAGCTTCAATACACTTACTACTTAAACACACATGAAAACAAGAAAAATCAATTGTAAACTTAGCTAGCTCCATTTCCTCAGTACTCTTGAAATCTCAACCGAAATGAAACAAGATAAACATAATAAAATCACACTTCCTCAAGTATATTTTCGAAATCCAAGAAATTAGACTGAGTTCAAAAGAAATGAGGAATTATAGAGATGAAGTGGAAGAAGAGGTAACCTGGACATCGATGCACTTCAAGTTGAGGATTGTGGAACCCCTCTTTTGAGCAGTGTCCAAATTCCTGGCCGCGCCGGTAGCAATTGAGCTTGAAATCTCAGCATCCTAAGCCAAAGATAAAATAATTTGAAAGTTATGATCGGGTTTCATGGTTGTAATCAGAAAACATTAAGCAATTGGTATGATAATAGAATAGAATAGTGGGAACCTTTTCCAAATCAAGAAGAGGAGCGGTAACAGAGATGAATTGCTGCAAAGAGAGAGGCTTCTTAGTCCCCGCCGTTGCCATTCTCACTCTCACTCTCACTCTCACTCACGCCGCTGCACCCAACGTCACGGTAATGCGGTTAGCATTCGCAACATTTGCTAATATCTTATATTAGGTGGAATATTTGGGAAAAAAAATTCAAATACTATCATATATTTAATATGAAAATAAATTATTTTAAACAAAAAGTTATTTTCCTTTATTTTAATTTGGCTTTGATTTTTATTAATTTTCTTTTTACTAAATTAAATCAGAAGAGTTTTTCTCTATTAGAAACTCCAAATTAAATACCCACTCTAATAATAACTATTCAAAGTTTCGAGGCAACTCAAGTGGGAGAATCAATTGCTTCTGCTTGCAACTAACAAAGATCTTACTACATTTTTTTGGTATACCTTTTATATAAAATTTTCTACATATATAAAACTATCAAATAATATGTTATAAAAGAGTAAAATAGATCTTAAAATTTATTTTAAAAACTTATTACATTATTAAAACAGGATTGAATATTTTTTTTATAAATAATTTCAAACAAGAAAAAATAGATTAAGTTATTTCAAAGCTAAAATTAGCTTATACATAAATTAATTTTAGTTTATATACAAATTAACTTGTAAAATTACAAATTAATTTTAACTTGTACGAAAACCTTATTTTTTTCTTTCTTAATTTATAGAAAAAAAAACTTATTCAAGTCTTTCATAAGAACATTCACAATAGAAGTTTCACAAGTTATTTTAAATAGTAAATTAAATGATGTCGTAATGGACACGTGAGACTTATGGAAGGTATACGAGGAGTTTAGTGCACATCATAAATGGAAATGTGTTACTTGAACTTATTTGCTTCATTTTGTGGAATGCAAGATATTTGTAGACATGAAATGACATTCAGCATGCCAACTCATGGATATTAGTTGCATTCTCCCATTTGCATGAGAAACTTGTAGGTGGTAACTTTGCACAAACAAAATAGTTGACACAATACGCCACACTTTTACATGTTAATAATTTAATCATTTAATATTTGTTTTAAATTATGTAGCAAATACTGTTGTTTTGATTCATTGGTCAATGATTGATATTGTAACAAGCGTGGATATACAAAAATTTTCTCAAGATCGGTTTAAGGGATTTTAATCCCACTTATGCTAAGGATTATCTACATGCTACATATATGTGGTAGGTTAAGCAATTAATAAGCTTGAAGCAATGAGGCTCTAGCTTGATGGTTTAACCTATTATACAATCAATTGGAGGTCATACGAGGAGCATCACACTCCAAGACTATTTGAATGGATCTTTATGCTCTTTAGGTACGTCCATCAAGGAACTTGTAAACATCTTCAATTGTGAGAACATGTGTTCCACCAATATAGGTACTTGCAAATCATCCTTTGACTCTCAACTATGTTGGGAGGGAAGCAACCACCCAGTTGAATAACAAGAGACTACACTTTGCTAACCACTTAGCTATGAACCTCATGGAAATTATACATTTTGTTATTACACATGGGGTGGTATCAATCTGTATCTCATCCAAATGTCAAAGAAAAATTGCACCAACATGATACTTCATTATCGCTGTCATTATAGTCCGAATATCCAAGAGACACAACAATCATCATAGCATGAACATCATTTTGTGGTAAGTTACTACTTATAAAAAAATTTAGTTGTATTGAATTTATTTATAACACATTATTTTAGGGTATTTGTAAACGCTTTGCGGTCACATTTAAGAGGGTGATTGTTTGAGGTCAGATAACTAAAGGAAGTCCTACATGAGAAGGAACTCAGATTGCACTATAGTTAGTCTGCAAAGTGAAATAGGAGGGAGCAATCTACACTAAAAGGCCACATGTTGTACTGTGGAAGGCATCATAGCCTGACTAGCTAGATTTATTTCATTTGTAACAATGTAGTTACTCTCAAAATAATGTAATTATTTAGTTATTTTCGAGATATTTATTTATATAGTCAATTATTTTGTACCATAACTACAATAAATAATATAGTTAAACAAAAAAATGTAATTGTTTACAATATATATTAGTATACTATCCGAGTTTGATATCAATTTCAATCATCTACAAGGATATAATCATGATGTTTGATCCTTAATAATTTTGAAAAAGTTTGCATCCAACCAATTCATGTAAAGTTGAGTAGACCAAAAAACATCTACAATTGGTATGTGACAATCATTTTTCAATTTGATATGCATAACGTTCAAAGACATCGAAATAAGTAATGTCTTCAATACAATAAAAAGGCTAATAAAGTAAATAATACATGAAATATGTCTAAGACAAATTATGCGATGTAAACTAACCTATGTATGAGGTTTACTTTTTAATGAAAATATTTTCATACTTACATCAATGACGAAGACTTGGGGGAAGACATTCACTTTCTTAAAAAACTCTTTTAAGTATTTAAAGAGTTCAAATAAAGTTGTTTTCTCGTACTTGATAACAACACAAAAACCACAGGGAAAGTTAACCTTACGAATGTCACACCAACAATCTTAAATAAAGACAACTTATATTTACTGGTTTTGTATAAATTGTACATCAACAAAATAATGTTACACGCATTCAGTAATTTCACTGAATCAGAATGTGTCCAAAAACCATTTGTTACAACTCTCAAGGTCTTATCAAACTTATTTCAGTGAATATAAATGTCACATTCTAACAATATTTGTTAGAATTGTAGGCCTAAAACAAGAGGTGAGGGTGAATTGTTTTTAAACGTTTTTCATAAACTTTGAAGGTATGGGAAAGCCAATGAAGAATCAAAACCAAAGGAATGAAAATGATCAAGTTACAAAATTGTTTTAGTTGATTTCCAAAAAATCAACGGTTGTTTATGCGATTCAACCGGTTGGTTGTTTTAATCAACAGTTTATAAAAACAACTTAAAACAAATATAATTGAGATTAGGGAAAGAGAGAATCACACAAACAGATTTATACTAATTCACTCTTACACCAAGAGCTACATCCAAACCCTAGAAACCACTGGTATTCCACTATGTAATCAACCACAGATTACAACCACACACACACACCAAAGAAGTGATCTTGAATCCCTCAAGAACACACACTTCCTTTGGCAATACAACACACCACATATCAGAACAACCTCTGACTTTGTGAAACACAATTCTTTACAGAAGAACAAATCAAGAGAGAATAAGAAAAGATCACACCTGATACAGATTGAATTACAAAAGATTACACAACATTCTTATTCCACTCTTAGATAAGTTCAATCAAAGCTTGATGTAAATCTTGGAGAAAACTGATTTCAAAATATTAATCTCATATCCTTACTACCAGGAGCGTAAAACGAACTATTTAAACTCCAAAAGGCAAATAAAAACATTTAATGAAGGAGTCAAATTAGTTTTGAATCAATTAAAACAAATTTACCAAGAACTACTCAAACTACTCAGAACTCACACACACAAGCTACATCCAGCCTTCAAGCAATCCATAGAGATTTGGAGACATCAAAGCTTTTGTTCAACAATCTCCCCCTATTTGATGAAGACAAATCCCTGGTTTGTTTGCATTGTTCTGTTTGAATTTGATGGTACCTGCAAAACAACTAAAATATGCAATACCATAGAGTAATCATATCCAGATCCCCTTGCACCACTAAACTAGTTTTCACTATGTGATATTCACAAAGAAAATCGGCAAAATCAGTGTGAAAAACCAATGTAAGTATGAAAAATCAGAGTTTCTGCAGCAGCTTTAAACCAGCGTACAAACAGCATAAAACCTACATACAAAAAGACATACAAACCAAAATATTATCCCCCTATTTGTCTTCACAAATAGAATAATAGGAGGGATAAAAACATTTATACCATAAAACAGCATAGCAAATTGTTCAGCTTAAACATGGCAAATTAAATGATTCAAACATTAAAAGACTTCAATCATCCTTGCCATATTGTAGCTCAAAAAGATGATTTTGGACAGCTTCAATCTGTTCATCAAGATTCTGAAAACGTGCCACACAGAATTCATGATGACTCCTTTGCTCATCAGCAAAATTGTCCATCCTTCTCAACATCAACCTTTCAAATGGAGACATGAAAGTGATGCGTTCTCCAGCAATTGGACCAGCATCTTCATCACCAACTTGAAATCCAACAGCTACATCACCATCATTAACAACAAGATCAGCCTGCTCTTTTCCACCATCTTCAGCATTAGCTTCACTTGATGATCCAGCATGACCCATATTTCAGTCCAGTGATGGTGAACCAAACATCATGGGTAATCTCCAGCTCAACCCCTTTCTGATGTGTGTAGAGATTGTCACCAACAACTTAAAGATTGGTGTAGAATACCCTTACAAGATCTGGATAAATGTTTCCAGACATTTCTAGAAACCTTTTCGGTTGTTGTTCCTTCAGAAGATCTCTCACTTCAAATAGCTTTTGCTCTTTCAACCAGTTGAATGAAATGAGCTTAGGATTCTTGATGATCTTCGTACTTATTTCATGTAAGTACCTTTCAATTTTGTCATTTTCACTAGAAAACCAGCTTTGAAGTTGCCCACCCCTTTTCACAGCACGGGTTTTCATTCTTTTGGAGGAGGGAGGTGTGGATTCCATGGAGAAAGAAGAAATTTGTTGAAGCAAGAAGAATTGTGCAGTATATTTGAGATGAAACTAGAGAATTGAGCAATGGGTTCATTTTGTGAAGAAAAACAATTGCATAAAGCACTGTTATAGAAACATTAAAATCAAATACGAATTTTGGTTTTTAGTGGGTTACTTTTCTCAAAGAAAAGAATTTGTTCAGCGGTACACAGATCCATGTCACCCACCAACAGAAATCACATGGTCAGCGTAAGTAGATTTGACTAACCATAAAGATTTTTAATTTCAAGATATGGAATATATTCCCTTTTTGACTACCATGATACACAATCAAACAATATTCAAAGTTGTGATAAATGCAATTTTGATCCATAACAACTCTTAGAAAGAATCAGTAACAGAGTTAATGCACAAAGACATAAAACAACTTTTAATACAATGTTGTCAGGGGAAAATAATCGGTTGTTTTGAGAAATCAATTAGTTGTTTTTCTATGACAGCAATTTTAACTTTTCACAAATCAAGAATTATTGGCAAAGAACAACCATAAAAAAAATACTTACACAATCTTTGAATAGATGAGTGACTTCGCATTTAAAGACATCAAATGAGATCATTCATAATAAAAGTGAAGGAAAACATCATTTAACAAAAAGTTAACTCTTATTCTTTAGGCAAAGTTGTTAGAAAGTATGACTTTACACTAGAGGGGGGTGAATGGTTTAAAGAGGATTTTCGCAAACTTTTAAGTCTAGAATGAAATTACTTCGAGAAAAACTTGATTAAGAAATCAGTTTGCCAAAACACAAAGCAAATTAGCACAACACCAGAAAAAAATCGGTTGTTTTGTAGAAACAATCGGTTGTTTATACCAATTCACAAATACAAACTGAAATTAAAGAGTTTAAGGGATAGAGAGATTGAATACAGAGGTTTATACTGGTTCACTCTTAACCAAGAGCTACATCCAGTCTTCCCAGAAACCACTAGAGAATCCACTAAGCAATCAACCCTAGATTACTTACAACACCACCAAAGAAGTGACATTGATCCCCTCAAGACACACACACTTCCTTTGGCTCAGCACAACACCACTAAGAATGCTGATCTTGACAACCTCAAGAACACATAACACTTCTCAACTTCACACACAGAGTTTCTTCAAAGTACAAAGGATTACACTTGTTACAGAAAAGATCTGAAATCAATACAAAATGAAAATCCTATATCACACTCTCTTTGATCCAAGCAATCTCTAACTCCTTCAAAAGCAAAAAAATCAGTGAAAAACTCAAATCTGTTTTTCTTTTATTAAATCTCAGTTTTTGTTCGTTACATAATCCAAGTAAACCTAGAAAAATCATCCACAATAACAAGAGCATAGTAGTTTCCACCAAGGCTCATGGTTCTTGAAGGTAAAAAAAGATCCATGTGAAGTAGCTCAAGAGGTTTTAAAGAAGAAACAACATTTTTGTTTTTAAAAGAATTTTTCACTTGTTTCCCCTTTTGGCAAGCTTCACAAATATGATCCTTCTCAAACTTGAGCTTTGGTAGCCCAATCACAAGATCTCTTGAAATTAACTTGTTCAAGTGATTCATGTGAATGTGAGCAATTCTTCTATGCCAAAGCCAAGACTCATCTTGCTTGGATAGAAGACAACCAATTGAACATGGTGAAGAGATATCTAGAAGATAAACATTCTTGATTCTCTTACCTATCAACATTACCTTTTTAGTGTTGGGGAGACAAATTTCACATGTGTTTTGTTTTGAAGATAACCTGATATGCCTTGTCACACAATTGATTAATGCTCAACAGATTGTGCTTTAATCCTTCTACATAGAGAACATCATGGATGACCAAGATATCTTTGTCTCCTATGGATCCTCTCCCAAGAATCCTCTCCTTATTGTTGTCCCCATAGGTAACGCCCTTCTTGCTTAAAGGAGATGCTCAGGAACTTTGATTTGTCCCCAGTCATGTGCTTAGAGCACCCACTGTCCAAGTACCATTGTTGCATGCTCTCCTCCAAGGTTTCCTACAAAGAAGATTTTCAAGTACAAAGATTTGGTCCCCTTATGAATGTGGGTCCATTTGGTTTACATTCATCATTTGAACATTTACTACACTTAGGAATCCTTTTCATAAAGCCCCTAGGAATAGCATATTTTCTGATTTTACAGAATCTGACAGAATGGCCTCTTTTCATGCAATAGAAGCATGTAACAACCGGATGTTTCGATGGTCCAATCGGTTGTTTTTCTGGCAGTTTCGAAAATGATTTTGAAAATCTATCTTGCTTGTTCTGTGGGTTAAAACTCAATCCAGCTTTTCCAAAAACACAATTTTGAGATGCCAAGACATTCTCAAAGTTTGATTAACCTTTAGAAAGCTTGTCCACAGTTTTAACAAGATAATGGACTTTCTTTTCAAGATTTTCGCAATGTTCACAAATAAGAGTATCACACTTGCAAGAGGAGTTTTTGTAAACTATTTCAAGGTTT
This sequence comes from Phaseolus vulgaris, assembly GCF_000499845.2. Taxonomy (NCBI): domain Eukaryota; kingdom Viridiplantae; phylum Streptophyta; class Magnoliopsida; order Fabales; family Fabaceae; genus Phaseolus; species Phaseolus vulgaris. Next base: position 37,560,320 of record NC_023759.2, read on the forward strand.
TCAAAATCTGTTTTTGAATATTCCAAATTCCTCTTGCAGTGTTTTGACTATGTTTTCAAGCCAGCTATTCATTCCCTTTAACCGGTTGTTCAAGAGGGCCAATCGGTTGGCTTCTTCATGTGTTTCTTGAAAGGCTTGAAGCAATTGACTGTAATTTTTAGAGTTTGAGGAGTTAGAGGAACTTACACTACTTGAGTCATCTTCCTTTTTGGCCATGAAGCAAAGGTTGAGGCTTTTTCTATTTTGCCTTCTTTTCCTTCATGCTTGACTTCTTGACCTTACTTCCTTTGATTCATTCTTGTTCACATGAGTAGCTTTGAGTGTGTCCCACATCTCTTTAGCAGTTTTGCATTTTGATATCCTGAAAAACTCATTAGTATCTAGTGCAGAAGCTATTATGTTTTGAGCAGTACAATCAAGCTTGGCCATCTTACATTCTCCATTGGTCCATTGGGACCAAGGTTTTGCAATAAAAGAACCATTCTTTTTAAGCTTTGGAATGAAAGGACCATTCTCGATTGAATCCCAAATTCCTTGATCAATAGATTCCACAAAGATTTTCATTATAGCCTCCCGATACTTGTAATTCAATCCACAGAATAAAGGTGGTTTGTAGATTGAAGCACCTTCCTCAAAAGATAGTTTTCCAGCCACAGAAAAAGATTTTCGGATCAAACTTGATTAACTTTCAAGTACCAAGCTCTTGATGCCAATTGTTAGAAAGTATGGCTTTAAACTAGAGGGGGGTGAATGGTTTAAAGAGGGTTTTCGCAAACTTTTAAGTCTAGAATAAAATTACTTCGAGAAAAACTTGATTAAGAAATCAGTTTCCCAAAAGACAAAGCAAATTAGCACAGCACCAGAAAAACAATCGGTTGTTTTGTAGAAACAATCGGTTGTTTATACCAGTTCACAAATACAAACTGAAATTAAAGAGTTTAAGGGATAGATAGATTGACCACAGAGGTTTATACTAGTTCACTCTTAACCAAAAGCTACATCCAGTCTTCCCAGAAACCACTAGAGAATCCACTAAGCAATCAACCCTAGATTACTTACAACACCACCAAAGAAGTGACCTTGATCCCCTCAAGACACACACCTCTTTTGGCTCAGCACAACACCACTAAGAATGCTGATCTTGACAACCTCAAGAACACACAACACTTCTCAGCTTCACACACAGAGTTTCTTCAAAGTACAAAGGATTACACTTGTTATAGAAAAGATCTGAAATCAATACAAGATGAAAATCCTATATCACACTCTCTTTGATCCAAGCAATCTCAAAGCAATCTCTAACTCTTTCAAAAACAAAAAAATCAGTGAAAAACTCAAATTTGTTTTTCTTTTATTAAATCTCAGTTGTTGTTTGTTACATAATCTTAACAAATTATTTATTGCATTCAAAGCATTTAAAACTGAAGTGTATTCAGTTATAAAATCATTTAATGCTCAGTCAATGCACAAAACAATTTTCTGTTATGGTCCCAAAACAAACAATCGGTTGAATGCTCGAATCAATCGGTTGTTTTGGTTTGACAGCAAGTCAACCATCAAAAATAGTTTTCAACCTTTCTAAAAACACCTAAGTATAAAACAATTGGTTGTTTCGACAAAACAACAGGTTGTTTTTCACTTAGTTTGAAAAACACTTTTCAATTAAAAGGTTTGAGAATGCTTATGCTTTGGATTCAATCAAGAGTGGATTTACTCATAAAATCTACCTCAAATCCTATCTAAACACAGCTCAGCAACAGCAAGCACATCCAGCCTTTCATCAACCTTCAAAGGGTTTGGATTCTTCAAAGCTTGAACACACTTGATTCAACAAAAGTTTCACTGTCAAATAGCCATGATACATGATTAAATAAATCCACTTAACATTCAAGCAACCAAAATACAATTAAGATCTGCAACAAGAAGTCCAATTTAGATCTTCCCTTTCACACTTGATTCTTTAGCACAATGATTTTGGATCCTTTAGAATGCCTGCAAAAAGATAAGATCAAGTACCAAGATTTGGTCCCATTACAAATTTGAGTCCATGAGCATCAATTGGATCCTTTGAACCCTTAAGATTCTTGGGAATCCACTTCATAACATCTTTAGGAACAGAAAAATTCCTAATTTTACAGAACCTAACAGAATGGCCTCTTTTCATGCAGTAAAAACATGTAACAACCGGTTGTTTTTTTGTTACAGTAGACTAAGGCTTTGAAAATCCATTTTTCTTACTATGTGAATAGAACCCAAACCAGATTTTCCAAAAAAACAATTTTGAGATGCTAGAACAGTCTCAAAGTTTGATTTTCCTTTTGAAAGCTTATCCACAGTTTTTACAAGATAGTGAACCTTCTTTTCAAGAGATTCACAGTTTTCACAAAAACTAGAGTTACACCTGCAAAAGAGTTTTTACACATCAATGCTAGATTTTCAAAATTATTTTTGGAATTTTCTAGCTCTTCTTCCAGTGTTTTAAATCTATTTTCCAACAAATTATTTAAACTTTTCAATCAGTTGTTCAAGAGAGCCAATATATTAGCTTCCTCGTGTGTTTCTTTGAAGGCTTCAAAAAGCTGACTATAATTTTCAACATTAACTGAGAAGCAGGAGCTTACACTGGTTGTGTCGTTTTCTTCCTTGGCCATTAGAAACAAATTTGATACTTCTTCTTCACCTGAAGAGGCACTTGATGATGATACATCATTGTCACCCCAAGCAATATAGGTCTTTTTTTATTTGCCCTTCTTTTCAAACTTCTTGCTGGACTTTTTCTCTTTGCTTTCTTTACTAGCACATTCAACTTTTATATGCCCCTGCTCACCACATCCAAAACATGTATATTTGTTAGTATTGAAATCAGTAGGTTTCTTGCTAACATACTTGTCATTGGTGTGAGTTTTGATGCTATTCTTCTTTGGGAACTTGCTGAATTTCTTTGACAACAAGCTGAGAGTTTCTTCTTCACTGTCATCACTTGAATGTTGGTAGTTTTTGTTCCCAACAACCTTCAATGCAATTTTCCTCACATGTTTGTCCTTATTCTCTTGAACACTTAGCATGTTCATTTCTAACTCATGTTCCAAACAATGAGGCAGTGATCATAGAGGTTGGATCCTTTGATTCAGATAGGGCAGTAACCTTGGGTTGCCATGATCTATCAAGACACTTGAGAATTTTGATATTAAGCTCCTCTTTATCAAATGTTTTCCCAAGACTCATAAGATGATTTACAATGTGAGTAAACCGTTTTTTCAATTCTACAATTGTTTCTCCCTTTTGCATTCTAAAAATCTCATACTCTTGTATGAGAGTGTCCTTCCTTGCCCTTTTCACATCATTGGTGCCTTCATGAGTCAATTCAAGAGCATCTCACATCTCCTTTGTTTATTCACATTGAGACACCCTGAAAAACTCATCAGAACTTAGTGCAAATGTGATAATGTTCTTAGCAATACAATCATATTGTGCCTTTTTACTTTTTTGCTCAGTCCATTGGGACCAAGGTTTTTCAGAAATTTCTTTTTTATTTTCAATCATAGGGATAAAAGGAACATTTTTAATTGCATCCCAAATACCTTTGTCAATTGATTCAACAAAGATTTTCATCCTTACCTTCCAGAATTGTTAATTTACACCACAAAACAGTGGTTGTCTATTTATAGAAACACCTTCCCCAAAAGGTAGATTATCAGCCATAAAAACATATTTTTGGATCAAAACTTGAGTAACTTTCAAGAACCTAACTCTTGATGCCAATTGTTAGAATTGTAGGCCTAAAACAAGAGGTGAGGGTGAATTGTTTTTAAACGTTTTTCATAAACGTTGAAGGTATGGAGAAAGTCAATGAAGAATCAAAGCTAGAGGAATGAAAATGATCAAGTTACAAAATTGTTTTAGTTGATTTCCAAAAAATCAACCAGTTGTTTATGTGATTCAACCGGTTGGTTGCTTTAATCAACAGTTTATAAAATCAACTTAAAACATATATAATTGAGATTAGGGAAAGAGAGAATCACACAAACAGATTTATATTGGTTCACTCTTACACCAAGAGCTACCTCCAATCCCTAGAAACTACTGGTATTCCACTATGTAATCAACCACAGATTACAACCACAAACACACCAAAGAAGTGATCTTGAACCCCTCAAGAACACACACTTCCTTTGGTAATACAACACACCACAAATCAGAACAACCTCTGACTCCATGAAACACATTTCTTTACAGAAATACAAATCAAGAGAGAATAAGAACACAACAGTCATATTCCACTCTTAGACAAGTTTAATCAAAGTTTGATGTAAATCTTGGAAAAAACTAACTTCAAAAGATTAATCTCAAATCCTTACTACCAGGAGCGTAAAACGAACTATTTAAACTTCAAAAGGCAGTTAAAAACATTTAATGAAGGAGCCAAATCAGTTTTGAATCAATTAAAACAGATTTACCAAACTTAATAGATTTTGTTAAGAATTTTCAAAAAACAATCGGTTGAATTGTCGAAACAACCGATTGAATTGGGTTGATAGCAAGTCAACCAATTTCAAGCTTTGTCAAAACCTGTTTCAAAAACCACTAAGTGTCAAACAACCGATTGAAACGATAAAACAACTGGTTGTTTTTCCACTTTTTTGCAAAACACTTTTTTTCAAAAGAATTTGATTTAAACCAACGGTAAATCCTAACTAAGAGTGGATTTACAGGTTCAAACTACTCAGAACTCACACACACAAGCTACATCCAGCCTTCAAGCAATTCATAGAGATTTAGAGACATCAAAGCTCTTGTTCAACAATATTATTAACAACATTTAGTTTTTTATCCTCTTCAAGATATTCGTTATGCATATATCACATTGTACACTTGAAATATAGTTTTGACATTATGTTAGTTGTTTTCCTTTAAAGTTAGTAAAATGTTCCCAACTTCACTAGACTTTTAGTCGTGTTAACAAATATTGATTGCTCATTAGTTTTTAATGTGTCAGCAAATAAATAACCTACTAATGTATTTGTTAGCTCATGATTATGATTCACAAAGTAATTTCATAATTCACCATCTATCATTGCTCACTAGTTTACCACGCATTTAAATAAATAATAACATTTCTTCGTTCTAGTTGTAGTTAGTTGTATAAAAGTTGTGTAACATATGTATTTGCCTCCTTTTCACAACTTAATAATAAACATGACTTCCTTTCTTGCTTATCAATTTGTTGTATTGAACCTCAATATGACAATGAAAGGTTAAATGCTACCCTACAAAACATAAACATCATTCCTATCATAATAGAATTTATCACTTTTTGGAACATGTAATTCGAAAATAAAAATATTATTTCTAACAAAATTACATAATCCGAAAGTCAAACATACTTCTGAATTAGCCTAGAAGTGAAAAAATTTATTTTGAATTGTGAAATCTTAAATGTATATATTTTCACTTCCAAAACAGTTAATCTTGAAGTACTTTTGGCTTTTAGATTACTTATTCAAAAATTTATATTTTTACAATTCTATTAAAGTTTGTCTAAATCTAATCCATTTTAGAAGCAAACTTTATGAGCATCTCTTTCGATGGCACAATTAATTGTGTTGGTTAACATGGCTTTCAACCTGATAAGAAAAGTTCAATAAAGCATTATTGATGTTGTTCTTTAATCAGACAACTACCCTCCCCTTTATCTTAACCAAGGTTTAAAAAAACGATCAACTAGGTGATTTTGTGTTTGAAATGTGGTTGCATTTATATGCGATTTCTCACTGCGTTAAAAATAGTAACAAAATTGCAAACACATTTATCCATTTTTTCTTATAAAATTGAAAGATCATCAAACAAACTGCAATGCATTGTCTAATAATAATATCCTGAATCAAATTTCTGGAGAAGCCCAAAGTATAACTGATGATGGATAACAACATAAGTAGTCATTCTTACTAATCACTACATATTTGTCTTCATCACAAAACTCTAAAATCAATACTTTTAGTTTCCACTTGCCTCCTGTGGCATGCAAGAATGAAATATGATACACTGATAGCTTTAATACAAAGAAATCAAAGTAAAACACAATCTTAGTTCGTTTAAAAAATCTTTCTTGCTTGTTCTGCTCTCAAGTTCAATATCTTTTTTCGATATTCTATTATACTTTACAATCAGCAGAGCTAGAATGTGAATATTTAGACTTCAAGTACATTTAATGTCCAATATCATACCTTGAACTCACCCAAAAAAATATCATATTCACTAGGAAATATGGGTGATTGCATACAAATATGGAAATCAAAGAAGAGGGCATCCCTCGGCAAATACACCTGGAGCTGTAGGGCATTTGGCCAAAGGGCAGTGGTCTGCATCAAGACCCCACCAGGATGGACCAAAAATACCATTAGATTGAAGGGTAAAATAAAGGATCATACTCATGAAAGCAACTCCAGTGTCTAAAGCAGCTGAAAGGATGTAAGTATGCCGGACCCACCATGCCTTAAACTTTCTATATACATAGAAATTGAAGAAGATTCCAACAGTTCCCCATGTAATATAATTCACTGATCTGGCTGGTGGAATGTTGCATGCACCTGCAGCGATAATGGGAATGTTGATGAGTTGAATCCACTTGTGGTTGGGGAATTTACAAGAAAGCAACCACACTGGAATGGGAGCAAGTAGACCAATGAGGAAAAACCAATTCATCCCAGGGTAAACACCATCCTTGGCAAACATTCTCTGTGGTCCTACAACTCCCCATATAATTGAAGCATTATAGAACACATCGTCACCTGGGCATGTCCATGGACTACCCTTTGGCAACAATGCTTCATCACAAATGTTTTCAATAGACGTGAGAAGCCACCAAGATGTGGCAAAGTAGACAGATGAAGCAACAACTGTGCCTACAAGCTGTGCAATGAACATAGACTTAGGAGGAATTTTCATGTAGTGGCCTAATTTGAAGTCACTGAGAAACGCCAGTGCCTGTAGCATGCTGTCATGTCCATAAACCTTGAAGGCTACATTAGCAAGGGGCTTTCCTGGGTAAATGTATCCAATTATTAACTCTGAAATCACGTTGAGTCCTATTTTTATATTTGTTGTAGCTTGAATAATCCCAATTGGTAAGGTGAAGACTAATGCAATTGTTAGAGAAAGTAAAATTCCCCACCATGGCAGTTGGAGTTGCTTCCCAAAGCATTCACAAGCAACCAAGGCCACAACAACCATAAGGATCAATATGGTGACAAACCACCATTCAGGGACTTGTTCGTAGTTTCTCTTCATAATTCTTGTATGGACATCTCCAAGTTGTTCTTTTGGTGCTCTTGTTGTCTTCCTCCACGTCTGAAGAATCATATCTCCATGGAAGAGGACAACGTGGGAAATAGTGGCAGTCAAAGTTGCAAAGCTTAATCCATACTCAAATGCAAATGTGATACTAAGATAGATCTTGCTGTAATTGTTATAACTATCCAAATCAATGTCAAAAGTTCTGGGATTTAGAACCCGGGTAACATTATATGTTACACCAGTTGAGTCAAACGTGTGAGAACTAATGAGGGGGAACCTTTTGGCATCATATAAATTGCTCCAATAGGCAAGGGGAATCAGAACATAGATATCCAGCATAAATCCTATTAACATGTTGATGATGGCAAAGCCAGGTACAGCTAAAGGACTACCTAAGAAGGCTGCAACAGTGTTCCAATCGAGGCCAAATGAGCCGATGCCAATTTCATTCATGCCTGAACCAATTTGTTGGGCTGTGATGGAATCATTCCAAATCAAGCAAACAAAGGAGATGGTTGATATTGCTTGGAAAAGGTACCCTGGAAGAGTGTAATAGGCAAAGCTCGCTACAAAGACTAGGAAAAAGAATTGCATCCTAGTGTATCCTCCTTTAGGTCTTTTTTCTTTTTCATGAAATGCCTTGAATAGAGACACCTGCACAAGGTTTTCAGGCCACCACATAAAAGGGGAGTCAACTAGGAATCTTCTAAAAATCCCAGCCCATCCATACCCAAGCATTTGGGTTGACAGTACTAACAAATAAGCTGCTACTGGATGAATGCTCCTGTGATAGAAAGCCTTAACAATTGTGATGACGTCGACTGCATCAACACCACTAGATCCAGATGTAGCAAAGATGGTGATAAGCACATGCTCCTTCAAAGTGAATGGCCCCGGATTCATTGAAAATGACCATTTCGTGAATGGCACTCGGATTGGTTTAGTTGGAAGAGTTGCAGCCATCAGTTTGCCAAGAGGGAGTGTAGCAATCTGTGCTGAGACTGAAGAGATTTTTAAAGGGTTGGTTCTGTAGCCCAAAAATTGGTTCACAAAGGCAAGAAACACACATGATGCCAACCCCAGAACCCATGTCCTAAATGTTAATGCTGGCTGAGTAGGGTCATCAGTGATTGGAACTGTTAGCCTCACTTGCTCTATGGGAGAATCATCAAATTCCAATTCATATTTCTCAGCATCCTCTGTCACCCTCTCTTGAGACACTCCTATGCTTGATTCCCCAGTTTCCTTACCCAAAAACAAAACAAATCAAACAACAAATCCCATAAACCACTCTTCCCTACCTACGATCTTTAGCACTCTTAACCCCTTCAACACTTGCAAATTGCAATTAGATGGCATACAACTGCTTCTAAATCCGTTATTTACATGCAATATCTGCCAAGTGTTCCACAACATTTACATAAAGAGGACAAGTAAGAAAAAATATTCAATCTATGAATCATTTCAGGTTCTAAATAATTCCAAACATAAGCTTTTTATCCCACTTTTTATGACAGAGGATTCAATTAGGATAACATAATTCAAAAACATGTGGCGAAGATGGATGTGATGCTTTCTTACCACTGACTATAGGAGAGAGAGATTAAAGTAGATACCTTTTCCAAATAAAGCAGATGGGTGGTAACAGAAATGAATTGCTGCGAAGATGGTGGATGTGATGCTTTCTTACCACTGACTCCACTCTCCATTGATACTGTATATGAATTGCAGATATAAAACTGACACAGAAAATGAAAACTTCAGTACAATACAACATGTGTTTAAATCTTGGAAATGGATCTGACCATTTCATTTTGCACACTGTTTTGTGAGAAATTCATTTGACACGTAGTTCTTGTTTGAACCTGTACGGCAGGTCAACGTCCACAATATTTCTATATATAAGATGGCGTTTAACCAATCTTTTTCCCAACTAATAATTCTCTGGATAGCATATTATAGATGTTTTTTACACCTAAACAACCACTTAAGAATATGTTTTTAAGATAATAAGGTAGCTACAAAAAAAATAAAAATTTACAATTATAAAAAGAACAAAATAGTAGAGAATCTCAATTAATTATATAAATTTGTAAGAATCTGAAGATTCATTAATTCCATTCTATACACTGTAAGAAAGATGGCACATTTACGCAAGGAACCAAATTCCAAACTTATGGGAACATTCGAAAAAGTATATTGTTGTCAGATATTTTGTACTCAATTGAAAATGATGGAATTTATTTATTTTTCAATTATTTGTTTGATAAATTTTATATGAATAATTAGTATTAATATTTAACGTTTTGTTTGAATACAAGTAATTAAGTTTAACAATTCAATATAAATTAATATTAAATATTGTAATAATTTAAAATGAATTTTTAAATATGAATTAATACCAAATATTTTTATTTAATTTCATTTTTAAATAAAAATTAGTTTTTTTAATAATGATTTATACAAAAAAAATCATTGGAAATGAAATTTTAAATTTTTTTTAATTTAAATAACTAATTACTACTCAAGAAATAAAATTTAAATTAACAAATTTATTGATTTATTTATATAATTTACGAAATAATATATAGATAGAAATATATCTCGTTTATATATTTAGCTTAAAAATTATATTGAAATAAAATTAATTAAAATATTCATTTTATTAATGAAACTGTTAATATTTTACAGCTATTTTATATTTTGATTATTTAACTAGAAATATTATTTTAATTTTAATGGATAGTTTAATAAGTAAATGCGATTAATTTTATGTGCCTACTAATATGATGAGCAAAATAAAAAATTTATTTTCAAGTTTTTGGAAAATATAAAATTTTATATAATTAAATTCTGCGGATTAAAAATAATCAATATTTAATTGTGATAAAGTTATTGTGTATTTGATATCGGAAAGTTAGGTGGGTAATATAAATTAATTATTTAATTTATTTTACACACATATATATATATATATATAACTTAGAGTTTTGAATAATAATAGTACTTATGTTTTGTCCGTATTTTGATAAAAAAAATTAATATTATTAAATATAATATTAGAAACGCTCAATATTATCAATTAACATGAAAGAGAAGGTGGAAAAATTAAAATTAAAATGTAGAAGAGAACATTTATATAAATAATAATGAAAGGTGAAAAAACAGTTTTATTGATGACTCTTCCAAAAAAAAAATATTCATAACACAAGTAACTATCCACTTCACACTTTTAAAGGTGTATTTTTAAGGTATCTAAATATTGAAATTTAATATCTGTGGTGATTTTGTAATACTTGAAGATTGACATAAACAAGTTATAGGACATAATTTAGATGAAGTCAATTGTTTATTTCTATTTGTTGTGCATGTTCATTTTGGTTTGAGTTTAGTAAGTTACGGAGAATATGTTTGTATTTTTACATTTATGTCCTTTAATATGGCAATAAATTGAATGGTGTAGATTGCACCAAAATATGAAGACACATTTACTAAAACAATGACAATGTGTCATTTGTTGCAGGATTTCACACGCATTATCAATAACCTTAATTGACTCAAAAATTATGTTGTCATGGCTCAAACAATAACTATGTGTGTCTTGGAGCAAACTCATTATCATACAGGGGTGTAAAGTATTGGTTAAAAATGTGAATTGTGAAAAGTGACATATGTTGAACATGTGGATTAAGACAAGTTTCATGAACCAGATGTAGTAAATGAGGCTTTAAAACAAACAAAATTGGTTTTTCGAGGTGTGAGTAATCACTGTCTGTAAGGACTTATCCGCGGTGTGTTGCACAAGTCCCCCAGGATACATTGGGTTCTTACTCTTGATAGAGTAAGAACCCAATGTACTCAGAAAAATAAATATAATAAATTAAAATAATGAATGAAGAGAGAGAGAAAGAGAAAATTGTGAATAAGTGGGAGGAAGAAGAAATGTTGCAACGTTGAGTTGCTGAATATGAAAGGTAGAGAAGGTGTGTTCTTGAGCATTCCCGTGCCTCTTATTTATAGGCAAGGTGAGAAGTTCAACAACCCACTAGAACAGGAGAGTGCGGTTCAGGTGGAGGTGACGCCGGAGACATGCCGCTAAAGGTGGGAGTCAACCTAAAGAGGGGGAAGACGTGCAACGAACGTGGAAGACCCAATCTTGCAAACGAACCAAAGAGAACCCTATCTCGCAACGGTAAAGGATTTTGTGGATATTTCGTAGAGTTGTTGCATTTTCACAACCTCTTCCACAACCTCCCTTCCACTACCCCCGAGAATCTCTGCAACGGTAACATCTTCCACTACCTCCGAAAAATCTGCACATACTCTGTTTTTTATGTTTTCTATTTTGTAATATCATAGATCTGTTTTGCAACACCAGACATGTGGATTAAGATGAGTTCCACATGTCAAACATGTAAAGTGACACATGTTGGATATGTGAAGTGAGATCGGTATCATGTATCAGACATGAAGATTGAGATGAGTGACTTGTGTCAAATATGTGATTTTAGACAAATACCACTTTTTAGACATGTGCTTTAAGGTCAGTTTTACATGTTAGACAAACATATTCAAACTATTGTCACATGTCAGGCATGCAAATTGAGGTAAGTGTCAGATATCAGACATACAAATTGAAGTGAATGTCATGTGTCAAATGTGTCTTTAGGGTTTAGGGTTTAATGTAACCTTGTTGACAGAGTCATGTCCTATGTGACATCAACAAAAATTGATCCAAGTATCATCTCAAAGATTAGATGATTGTCCTGTCATGCACGATGCATGACATATTGTGCAACAATCAAATATGTGCAAAGATCTCTAACCCCACTCCTAAAATCTTATTTGTTGGACAACATTATGAAGATTAAATCTTTATCACTATAATAATTTGATTTGTACTACAATGCAAAATTATAATTAAACAAATGCATGAGATTTTTTTATTCAAATTAGGTTCAAACTAACTTAACTTCCATATAAATTAACACATTGTAGTTTCTATTCATGCATCGTACATCTTGATGCAAATCGTCCTTTGTTACAATACACACATCAACAAGCTATGAGTAAACTAATTATGAGACTAAGACACCATCTCCAACCTAAAACCTTAAGTTAATATGTTTGTGGTTGTTCTTTCTTATATATTGTTCATATTTTTCATTTATACTCAATGTGAGACTCACAATCCTAGCAAGTTTGATAATTATGTTTGAGGTGCAATCGTTAGTGATAGTCCTCCTATTTTTAACAAAGAAAAATGGTGCAGCAACTCACATCCACATTAACTAACATATTCTATAAAGTTATACAAATGTTAAATTACACTAACTAACTCAAAAGAAGTAATAAAAATAAAATATCGATAAAAAATTAAGTTTACAATGATAAAGTCGTTCACGAATCCGCTCACCTAAAAATTAATTATGAGGTAGCACATATCTTTTGTCTTGTTCAAACATCAAACTTTAAAGAATTTTTGTTCCCTAAAAAATATATTAGAGCAAAATTGAAGTATTTACACATATAAAAAAATTTAGTCAATACTTAGAATGGATCTCATTATTTTTTTTATTTAAATGACTTTTGCTCCTATCACCAACCAAGAGATGAGAAAAGTTATTACTATATACTATATTAAGTATATGTTAATATTAACTTTAATATTAATAAAAAATAATAAAAATATAACAATGAATAATATAAAAATATTAATAATAATATGATATATCACACATGGTTCCAGATTTATTTATTTTCTATCTTATCCATTTTATTTTATTTATATTTATATTATATCCAAATTTCAAGTTTTAATTAAGAGTTGCTTTAATTTGTCTTATATAATTTATATTCACTTTTAATTATTTAAAACTTTAATCATAAATTACAAAGTTTACTTCGATCATTATTAATAATAATTTCTAATATTATCATTAATAATTTATAAAAATATTTTTGTACCAAAAACAAATTTAACTTTAATATTAAATTAATAATTGATATCAATTATCATTGCAAATTGTTTCTTATAGTAAATGTTTATGTAAATCATTAATAATAATGATAATAATAATTTTTATTAAAGTTAAATTTAATAGCATTTAAAGTCAATTTGTTTAAAATTTATTCAATAAATTTTATTTATTAATAGTAATTAATAATACTTTGATAAATAGTTATTGGAGATTTGGGGAAAAAATGTCGGCATTCAACACCCACATAAAGTGTAGCTAGCGCTTACCACCCTTTCATTCGTAAAGAAAATAAAAATTCCACCATAGATAAGTATAATTTATCTTAAAGGACAACAGTGTAATTTTACTTTAATTTTATACCCTCCAATAATTTTCTTTCTCATTTTTTCTATTATTTAGGATATATTCCGAACTCCCACTCAAACCAATTTTTAATATTAAAGGTAGATTTTGATTTCAATTTAAATACCCAAACTATTTTTTAATTTTATTAAATAATGTATCAATATGTTTTACACTTTTATTTAGATATAGGTGGAAGCAAAATTAATTTCAAACTCTAATTAATTTAAATCTACAATAAAAAGAATTCAACTCCATTTAAATTTAACTCAACTTAATTTTTTCATCTAAAATTCAAACAAATACTTAATCTTATATTCTTTGTACTCCATAGGGAATAGATTCCTTTTTATTTTCAATTATCTTTTCCAAAATATTATGATATTAAACTTTTCATTCGACTTGACATATTATACTTTGAAGGAGACTAGAAGAGTCCGAGCATCTCATTCTTTTATATTATTTTATTCTGACTTTTTAATTAAATAAATTTTATTTTTTAAAAACTTCTATATATCAACTGTATTTCTAAAAAACATTACTTTTACGATACAAAATTATACCGTGAATAACAAGTTACTCATAAAAAAAAAGACAACTCGTTTATTTATGACCGTGCAATAGCCAAAACAGCGAGCGTCTAACTACTCCTTCGCATTACACCTAAGTGTATGTTTTAATAAACCTTTTCATACAGAATAGAAAACAAATAAATTAATGAGTTTTTGTAAATTAAAATTGATTTATTTATTGGATATAAAAATTAATTTATATATAAATACATATATTGAAAATAAGCTTTCAAAACAATTGTAGTAAGATAACTTTTACGGATAAAAATATTTTCCTCTATTGTATACCCTTGTAGAAAAATGTATTCAATTAGACATCAAGCGTGTGATGTCCAATCATTTATTATTATTCAGTTTTTGCTAAAAAATCGTATTACTTTTCATTCAAAAAAATGCAAAGTCGCAATTGAAAATGTAAGCAAAACAAGCAGCAAGAGATGAAGGCACACAGAAATCTGAACCCCTAAAAACCAAGATGAAATTTTGTTGATAGTTACTTGAAAGCAAAGCCTTTGGGTCGCTGTAAGTACAACATTATTTTCTACTACATGAGTAACACAATAAGGGGACACATGTTATCACCATACATCTAATTCATACTCATCATTGATGACAAGTATTGCAAAATTAGACGGTGAAGTACCCTGAATCAAATTTCTATATGAACCCAAAATGCCATTCACAACGGCTAGCAGCATATTACATCATGTAGGTGATCCTCACTCGTCACCGCAAATGTGTTTTCAACCCTAAACTATGAGAATGTTAGAGGGAATAAGCACCTCCACCGCAAAAAAAGCCTCAACTTACTACAGAGGCATGCAAATTCAACATGAAAAATCATTTGTATATGAGGGCATCACGTCCAGGTCCAACACCAATGTAGTGGATAGGGACCCCCACAAGTTCTTCTACCCTTTCCACGTATTGCCGTGCAGCTTTTGGAAGGTCAGAGTAGTTTCTTATGGAAGAAATATCAGACTTCCATCCTGGAAGTACTTCATATTCCACCTAGAACATAAAACACAAACAAACATAAGAGAATGTAAAACAAAATTCCTAAGCAATTAGACCTTTACCTTCCTTGAAAAACTGTTCCTTCAAGTGCTGATTTATGTTAGAATATATCAAATCAAAGCATTTAGTTGGTGATCCATAAGGAGCAGAATTAAAGAGGTGGAAGAATAATGGAGTGGAGGGAAAGATGAAAAAAAGTTACCTTCAATTGCTCAAGAAGACGGAGGTCAGAAGGAAAAGATTTGACAAGGGTGCCATCAGCAAGTTTGTAAGAGACACCCAACTGAATTTCTTCAAGATCTGATAAAACATCCAGCTTGGTAAGATTCAACGATGAAAAACCATTTATCTGACATGAAAATCTCAAGGCAGCTACATCAAGCCAACCACACCGCCGAGGACGGCCAGTAGTTGTGCCAAACTCCTGCCCAGCAAATCTGAGGAGATCACCCCCTGAACCCAGAATTTCAGTAGGAAAAGGTCCAGAACCAACTCTTGTAGTGTATGCTTTCACCTGCACAGCCAAAATAAAACTAATAAACCATTCTGCCTGTATAAGCTTAATTTGGAGACATTATATTCTTTAACACAAAAAAACAGAAACAAGTTTGGTAGTAAGGAACCATTACTTATAAGAAGAAAAGGAAAAATACAAAAAAGACAATTTCGACAAAATAAAAAAATATCACCATCAACTCCAATAAATAAACAATAAAAACAGATAAATATCCACATACCACTCCAATTAAATCACCAATAACCCTTGGAGCAATACCAAGACCAGTGCATATCCCGCCTGCTGATGGGCTAGAAGATGTAACAAAAGGATAAGTTCCAAAATCAATGTCCAACATTGTTGCTTGTCCTCCTTCAACCAAGATCTTCCTCTTCTGTGTTATCGCCTCATTCATGACATGTACAGTATCAGCAATAAATGGTTCCAACCTCTCAGCATATCTCTTGTATTTTTCAACTTCTTCCCTTAGCACGTCTGGACCGTAGTTAAAATCTTTGAACCTCAATGCTGCATCTGACAATATAAGATCAAGCTTCTGGGGAAAAGTATCCATGTGCCTCAAATCGCCCACTCGGATGCCATTGCGGTTAACCTTGCTGGAGTAGCAGGGTCCAATGCCTCTCTTGGTGGTGCCAATGAAAGATTTAGCAAGCTCGGCTTCTCTAAGCCCATCCACTAATTGGTGGAAATCAAACAACAGGTGAGCACGATCAGATATCAATATCCTTCCCTGGCAAGAAACCCCGCTAGACTCAAGACCATCAATCTCTTTAAACAACCCCGGCACGTGCACTACAACCCCATTCCCAATAACACACAGAGTATCCTCGTTGAGAATACCAGAAGGAACAAGATGAAGTGCAAACTTTTTCCCTTCTGCATTGTAGATAGTATGCCCAGCATTAGCTCCACCCTGAGAAATACATTAATTACCAAAAATTATCAGTGCAAAGCAACAACTAAAAAAACAAACCAACACCAAACAAAGCCAAACTCAATACACCAAAATAATCCCTAAAATTAATAGTATCGCAATCTAAATTACCAGACATCAATCATTTTAAGAGAAAAACAGATTCTCTAGGTTAAAATTTAATTGAAGCTACAAAACCATATATAATACTCATTAAACAAGAAACCAGACTAAAGAAAATTTATAATTTAAAATAAATTTCAACCACTAGTAGAAAGGATGTTCAAAAGAGTGTATTAGACAGTATATTATTAAACATTTCTCTCTTGAATTCTTACTTTTTGTAATTTCAGGGACTCAAAAGTCAAAAACCACTGTCCCTTGGTAACAACGAAGAACTAAAATAAACATTATTTGATAATTTCAGAAACGAAAATGACATCACTGCAGATTCAGGCACAAATTGACGGCACACCTAATTCAAAAATCAACTTAGTGTAGTTCTTATAATAAATTATTGCAAAAAAAAAGAATGAATCAAAACATCAAAAACCTTAAACAAAAGGCACTGCTAAACAGACAAATGAACCCTAACACAACACTTCCACCACAACCCACTAATTACATCGAGTTTCCCTAACAACCACGATTCGCAACTAGGGGAAAAGAAAAGAACTTGCACAAGTACCTGGCAGCGAGCAACGATTTCGAAGTGTTGGGCCAAGACGTCAACGAGCTTCCCCTTGCCCTCGTCACCCCACTGGCAACCTAGAACGCCGGAGACCTGGCTCAGCGAGCCGATGCGGGCGGCGGAAGTGTCGGCGGCGGCGAGCTTTGTAGGAGGAGGCGCGATGGGCTTGGCAGAGCATACGACAACGTTTCGAGAGGGGTGAAAGCGGCGGAATGAAAAGGGGCGGTGAGGGTTGCATATCGCGTGAGAATCAAACGTGCGAGATGAGATGCTGTTCATTGTGAACACACACGAAAGATAATACACACAGAACAATGTGAGAGAGAGAGTTAAAAACAAACAGAAAAGGGCACAAAAAAGGTGTGTTGTTGACAATGTTGCGTTTTGATAGTTGATACTTCAGACCATTATTGGATTCTGTAGCGTTTAGTGCGAGCTAGATATATATGATAGAATATATGAGGATTAAAGTAATTCAGAGTGTACTTCCCCTAAAATTAATAAAAATAGATTTTTTTGGATTATTTGAATAAAGATTAAAATAGTTAGAAAGACAAAAAACAATATAATTGATTATTAAGTATTTGTAATTTAGTATATAAGATAAAATAATTCAATTATAACAAATTATAGTTATTATATATATACGTATGTATAAATGATTTTCCACTTTAACTGTTTTAAATAATATTTTATTTTATTTGTCGTTACTTAATCGAGAGTGGAGAGTTTAAACTGCTCTATTAAATTAAAAATTAATTAAAAGTTAAAGATATTTGTTGTTAAATGAGATGTTTTAAATTAATTTTCTTTTCTATTAAATAAAATATTAAAGATATTTGTTGTGTAGTCCTCCTTGAGGTAGGTTTTCTTTTGCACACATAGTCTCGCTCTCTAATACAATAACAAGATTCAGATGGTTGAACTCACCAAAAACCTTCAAAGTCATCTAGGATTGAAACACCACCACTTCTACCATCACATGAAATTGTTGTACGAAAATGATATATTGTTTGGGATATTAAAAAATTATTCAAATCGCATCAATCCAAGTTTTGCATAGAGAAAAAAAAAACTTTAATCTGAAATATCGTCCCTGCTCGCATCATCTTCCTAGTATTAGATAGATTATTCCACTACAGTGAGAGACACATTTTCATGTAAAGTGTTTACTTTATTATCATCTGGCATTGTGATTTCTTTGTTTTTAAATCTCTCATACAAGCATAAAGAAAAAAATAGGATGATTCATTCATTTTGTTGGCCAACCGAGGAATCTCTGACGACTTCTTCTCTCACCAATATCACTCACCGGAAATTCATCTGTTATGTTTCAATACTTTCTTTTATGTGTCATTTAAATTTTATATTTATCAATGTAGTATTTATTTTCAAGATTCTATTTATTAATAAAACCGGACGCAGATTCAGAAAGGGACCAATGAGTTGATTTAAACTATAATAATTTATAATTTTTACTTATTTTGGTGATATTTGACTTTTTTTCTTCTTTGGATGATTGTATATTCAGGTGATTTTTCGATGTCACTGAAAGCAACAAAGAGAGATGGCAATTTCATAATTTTCTGTTTCTCCCTAACATCTAAAATTTGATATTTGGCTGCATGAGGGTCACATGGTTACTCTAAATGTTTATGACTTGAGCCAAGGGCTTGCACGACAACTTTCGATGTCGCTATTGAAGACATATGGTGAGTGTTTCTCTTTATTGTTGATTATGGAAAAATAAATGTGAAAGGTTGATTTCATTGTATATTCATCTCTTTAAGTTTCAACCTTTATTGATGAATCTTACTTTAACAAATTAGTAATTTTGTTTGTCAATAGTAATTTTATATACAATAGTTTGATATTGTAGGGTCATATACATAATCAGAATACATGTTAGTGACAATTTCTTTAACATAATATTTTTAAATACTTTCTTTTAATAATTTTTTTTCTTCCTATCATTATTATATTTATGTGAGTGCAAGAAAGAAAATCTAATGATATTATAGTCAAATTATTATAGTTATATTATAGTCAAAATATAATCAAATTAGAATTATTATTGAAGTGTTGTTTTGTATATTTAGTGATTATATTTTAATATTAATTTTAAATTATAACATTTAAATAATAAAAGATTATAATTGATATATTTATTAGCATTACCAAAAAGAATATAAATAATTTAATTCACTTTGATAAAAAGTTCTTATACCGTATTCATTTTTCTTAAAAAAATTGATAATTTATAATTAATATATAAATATTATTGATAATTATATTTATAAATATTAAAAAACTGAAAAAGTGTACATATTATAAATAGTTTTTTTATATCTTTTAAATTAATAACTATATTTATATATTATGTTAATATAATTATTTGTACAGAAAGTAATTATCTTGAAATTTATATATTTATAATTAATTATTTTAAAAATACAATTTGTTTTTAAAATAAATATTTTCTTTATTTTCCTCCAATAGGTCTATCCTAACAAACAACATCAAAATACTGTATAAAAAAATCAAGTTTAGAATAGTAAATAATTATGTTATTTGTTATTTCTTTAATCTCTAATTTTAATAATTAACTAATTATTATTATTAACGAAAACACATATATGTATATGCATATTTTAATATTTGGCATGTTTGTGTGTTATAATTTTTAATATACCATGCATGTATATCTATATTTTTTATGATATAAAAATATTTAAAAATATAGATACATAGCTGTTGTAATATTAAAAAATAAAATATACAAGTATTGTCAAATACTAAAAGATGCAGACTTTTAAATGATAGGAAAAATGAAAGAACTTAAATACCAATCTTTATTTGATATCTTAGAATTTATTATTGGAAAACCATGACATTGTAAACTACTGTTTTCTTCTATGTTATAATTTTGTATGACATTTATAAATTTTATCATATATAACTATTATGTCGGGTATGTTTCCTTCACAGCATATCGTGTACTTAGATAATTTATGTGTTTTCTCATATGTATTTGTATTTATTAAAATGAACTATAAATTTATAATCTTAATATAAGTGTGCGAATAATGACAATTTTTTATTCAAATTTTAATATTAAACATAAATATATACAAATAATAAAAATAAAAAATACAGATACTTGTTGCGCATGTATTCCTGCTAGTATATATCATTTGTTTGATACTTATTAAATATATTATTTTTATATTAAGTTATAAATATCTCTATCAATATTATGGAGTTGGTCGTTACATAAACTTCCAAATATAGGAATTTGTAAATAATTAAAGGTATACCGATTTGTTAGATAAACGAGTTTTATTGTATTGATCAATTATAGTTGATGATTTGTTATTAATTTATTTTTAGTTATTTTTACATTGAATATCTTTGATATAATGTTTAGTCGTTTATTTTGAACAAATTTAGTTGAATACTAATTATCTTTGATTTGATGTTTAATCATTTACTTTGAATAACTAAATTGATTACACTAAATATCTTAGATTCGGTATTTTAGTTATTTACTTTGAACGACTTAACTATATACACAAAATAACTTCAATATGATGTTTTGGTCATTTACTTTAAACAACTTAAATATATATATATATATATATATATATATATATATATATATATATACTAAATAACTTTGATTTGATTTTCTAGTAGTTTACATTAAACGACATAATTAGCATCAATTGTTTACTTTCAATGATTAGTTATATATATAGAATACCTTTCATATGTTGTATAGTGTCAAATAACTTGGATTCAATGTGTTTGGTTATATGCATCAAATAACTTGGATTCCATGTGTTTGATTGTATACATCAAATGACTTTGATTTGATGTAGTTGCACCGAATAACTTTGACTCAATGGATTTAAGTATATACACCGAATAACTTTGATATTATTATACAAAATAACTATGATTTTGTGAAATCAAGTGATTCTCCAAAAAAAATTATTTTATTTAAGAATGTGTTTCATTAAAATCTTACTCACAAGATCTTCCTTAGGGATAAAAAAAGAGTTAAAGGACAAAAAGTACATCATCATTTTACAATGTACATTTTCACAATGATTAACTATAATATATTTTCAAGTGTGTTGTTGCATTCCAAGTCCTTAGTATGAATTTTCCATCTAATTCTTTGAGCTTGTATGCTCCATTTTGAATGGAGGGTTATTCGGTAAGGGGCATCCCAATTAGGTGTCAAGTTGTTGGCTCTTTCGAGGGTTATTGATAAGTGTCTAATTTCAGTAATATTTCATATTAAAATATAGACACTTATGGGGATTTATTGCTAATTTACATATAAAATAATCCATAATTTATGAATTTATACATTTATACATTTTTTATGAGCTTTATTCCCAATTTTGGTGTTAATTGCAGATTTCTAGGGAGGATTGAAGATTTGGAGTAAAGAAGAATAATTTGAGCTAAAAAGAGAAAGCTGGAAGGTCCCAGAATGGAAAAAGATGCATAGAAAGATTGATCTTTTTTTATGTTTTATCACTTAGCCCATTAGCGCGACACATGAAGCGCCCTAACCCTAGAAAATTAGGATAAATAAGGGGCTAGACGTTCAACCCTAGTGTGTCAGATTGAGAGGAAAACACCATAGAGTGAATTGTAACCCAATTGGGAGAATGGAAGGTGTTAGAAGTATGCGTGGTTAATTCTACCCTTTGGGATTGGGAGTAATCTGCTCAAACTCTTACGTATTGAGGTGATATTTTATATATTAATATTCGGTTCTTGATTGATTATTGGTATTGTTGTTTTAATTTTAAATTTCTGTGATAAATTGAGAATATTAAATCTGACCGAGAGGTATTTTTAGGGTTCGGACCTAAACATCAATTCTTAGCATATTTGAGTGTTAGAGATAGACTTGAAATGTTATTTCCCATTAACGTCTGATTGTGATTTCTAAGTTGTTTTTATAAGTATGCTAGAGATCGATATTTAGGAAACATTCTTAAGAATTTTATATGCGAGAGATCGATATAAATGAATTTTCATCGAGAATCAATTTCAATAAAAGAACTTAATATTAACATGTTAATCAAAATACATGAGAGTGAGAGAGATGAAACCTAATCCCTATTTTTCCAATTGAAATAACTAATTCTTTGTTTGTTTTCTTATTGATCAGTGCCAACATAATCACTTCAAACTCTTTTTATTGTTCTGTTGTTATATTTAGCGAATATTGTACTCGATAATTCATTGTTCCTTGTGGGATCGATATCCGTCCTTAGGGACAATTATTACTTCTGACAAACGCGGTGCACTTGCCGTAAAAAGTCATCAGTTATTCACCGAGGAATCTCACAATAATGAGACCTAAGCCAAACCCATATAAAGAATTAACAACACTTTCAACCTAAAACCTTAAGACAATGAGTTTATGCTTCCTTTATATATTTCTCAACTTTCTCGCTTTTACCCATTGTGGGACTTATACTTACACTTGGATTCCTAACAATTTCTCCCTCAAGTGCAAGTCCCTTCAACATTTCCCCTAGAGTATAAGCATTTTAACCACGAACACCTCACTAGGAATTCTTACTTGTATTGATGTTCATCATAACAAGACATGCTTGTCGGGGAGATCTCACAACCATGAGATCTGAACCAAACCTACATAACAAATTGATGTCACCTCCAACCCAAAACCTTAAGGTAACGAGTTTATGGGTCTTCTTCCTTTATATGTTGCTCAACTTTCTCACTTTTACTCAATGTGAGGCTTAGACTCACTTGGATTCCTAACAAAATTTCCCTTCATGTTTGTCTTTTCAAACTTCTCTTAGTTTTTGTCATACTAAGTCGCCTTTGTAAAAAGTTTGTTCTCTAACACGCGATTTATAACATTGAGTTGCCCTATCTTTAGCAACCTCTTATCTTGCTCGGGCTTCTTCTCTTATTTCATTTATGGAGTCTAATTCTAATATCAAGTTGTCATTCTTATTGTTTGTATCAAAATTCTATTTTCGCCAAGATGTTTATTCAAATTTAACTAGAATAATGGCATTCAACTCGTAAGTTAACTAAGAAAGTGTTTTCTAAGTTGATGATTAAGGGGTGCAGTGATAATCTCATAGTATGACAGGTATTTCTTCACACATTAAACTTTGGCAGAACCAATCTTCTTTTTGAGTTCATTTAAGATTATCTTGTTGGTTGTCTTAGCTTGGTCGTTAGTTTAATGATGTTCCACAAATGATACTCCGTGTTTTATACCGATTATTGCAAGAATTGCTCAAATCTTTTGTTTATGAATTGTTGACCATTTTCTATGATGATCAAATGTGATAGACCATGCCTACATATGACATTCTTCCAAAATAATTTTTGCACCTATTGAGTAGTGATAATTATCAAGGGTTTGACTTCTATCCACTAAGTCAAATAATCAATGATCATCATTAACAAGTTTACCTAACGTGACAAGGGGATATGATCTAAGTATATCCATTTCCTACATCGTAAACAACCAAAGGGTTAACTATGGTGTGCAATTATTCTAGAGGAAATGTGTAGATTGCTCCAAACTTATGGCATTCTTAACATTTTTCAATAAAGCCATGCACATCCTTTCAAAATGTTGGTCAATATTATTGATGACTTTTTAGGGCAAGTGCACCACATTTGTCAGAAGTAATAATTATCCCTAAGGACGGATGTCGATCCCACAAGGAACAGTAAATTATCAAGTACAATATTCGCTAAATATAACAACATAACAATAAAAAGAGTTTAGAAGTGATTATGTTGGCACTGATCAATAAGAAAACAAACAAAGAATTAGTTGCTTCAATTGGAAAAATAGAGATTAGGTTTCATCTCTCCCACTCTCATGTATTTTGATTAGCATGTTAATATTGAGTTCTTTGATTGAAATTGATGCCCGTAGAAAATTCATTTATATCGATCTCTTGCATATAAAATTCTTAAGAATGTTTCCTAAATAGCGATCCCTCACATATTTATAAAAAAAACATAGAATCACACTCAGAAGTTAATGACAATTAACATTTCAAGTCTATCCCTAGCACTCAAATATGCTAAGTATTGATGTTTAGGTCCAAACCCTAAAAATACCTCTCGGTCAGATTTAAGATTCTCAATTTGTCACGGAAAGTTAAAAGTAAAACAACAATACCAATAATCAATCAAGAACTGAATATTAATATATAAGATATCACCTCAATACATAAGAGTTTGAGCAAATTACTCCCAATCCCAAAGGGTAGAATTAGCCACGCATACTTCTAGCACCTTCCATTCTCCCAATTGGGTTACAATTTTCTCTATGGTGTTTTCCTCTCAATCTGGCACACTAGGGTTGAGCCTCTAGCCCTCTATTTATCCTAGTTTTCTAGGGTTAGGTTGTTTCTTGTGTCGCGCTAATGGGCTAAATGATAAAACATAAAAAAGGCCCAATCTTTCTTTGCATCTTTTTCCATTCTGGGACCTTCCGACTTTATATTTTTAGCTCAAATTATTCTCTTTTATTCCAAATCTTCAATCTTCCCTAGAAATATGCAATTAACACCAAATTTGAGAATTAAATGCTCTTATTCAAATAAAGCTCATAAAAATGTAAAAAGGTATAAATTCATAAATTAGGGATTATTTTATATGTAAATTAGCAATAAATCCTCATAAGTGTCTATATTTTAATATGAAATATTACTGAAATTAGGTACTTATCAATTATCATGCTCATATGACTCAGGAAACCATGCAACAGGCTACTGAATGCCACACATTTTGCTATGAAGTTTGACCAACACATATTTAGCTTGGTTGTCATCCAATCATTTTAGCAATGGTGACGAGATGTCTCTTTCGAAGAGTTCACCGTTATACACTATATAGAATGATGATTTTCGGATCACTCTCTTGGCTTCTTTTACATCGTCAGGAAGAACATCATTGTTATAAAAAGGTGATGACTAGGATCATCCAGTTGGTGTTGCCCGTATTACTTATAGTACGCCTTTATGGTCCTGACTCTCACAAGGTTTCTTGGATAAAAGCTCAATGATGCCCAATCCTTTTCGTGCTAGTTATCTTGGAGAGAACATCGTTGTAATAATTATATTTTATTGGCACATGAGTAATGCTAAATTGATCAAATTTCCCCATAAATTTTTTAACAATATGTTAGTATTTTTGTAGTAGGGATTCTTCGCTCGATAATCATTATATATTTGTCCAATGATTAGCTGAAAATCGCTCTGGCAATTGATTTTCTTTACACTCAATTCTCGAGCAAGTCTTAGTTTCATGATCAAAGCTTCATATTCAACATGGTTGTTCGATATCTCAAAGTTGAATTGAATGACTTGTTCAAGGAAAATGTTGTCATACCCTTCAAGAATTATCCCGACCCTATTGCCTTTTTTTTGTTTGATGAATTGTTCACAATGAAGGACTACCATTCATGCCTTTCTTCAAGCTAAGGTAACTCGATAGGAAAGTCACATAAGAATTGAACTTTCGTTGAACCTTAACTTTTGAACTTTAAACCAAATCCAAATAGCTCAACTCAGCATGTTGTTAGTTGGCCTACCAACTCTAGTTTTTGCAATTGTTTAATGAAATAATCAGTTTGCATGATGATAATGAAGCTTTGAAAATATGTTAGGAGCCTTCAAACCGAAAATATGAGGACTAACGAATGAATCATCCCATGTAGGGTTTTTGATGTAGAACTCTTCATTTATAAATGTGATTGATGAGAGGGAGCAAGGTGGTAGCAGAACCACCAAGATGATGCTTTGAAGATGCATTTTCCTTGTTGAATTCAAATTTTCTTATCTAAAAAAATCCACCAATGATAGTATTGATCGTGTTGATCAAGTATGATCAAGTGCTTTAAAGAATCCAAATCCAAGGTGTTTGATGAAAGGCTGGAGTTGCTGCTGTGGTTGGGTGGGATCTATGAGTAGAATAGAGTGTGATCTATTCCTTTGTTGAATCTAAAACTGATGTGATTTAAAACCTTTTTGAAATCAAGTATTTTTCCAACTAAGTGAAAAACAACCCGTTGTTTTGTTGAATCAACCGGTTGTTTTACTCTTAGGAGTTTTGAAAAAGGTTGAAAACTATTTTGGTTTGGTTTACTTAACTGTCAAGCCAAAACAATCGGTTGTTTCGTGATTTCAACCGATTGTTTCTTTGAAAATCCTAACAGAATTTTGTCTTGAATGGTGAGTCTGTTTTAAATGTTTTCTAACTGAATACGCTCCTTCATTAAATGTTTTGACCAATCTTTGGAAAATATAAATGGTTTGTTTATGTTTTTAAACAAGTAAGAAACCACTTTGAGAAATTCAGTTTGACAAATTTGATTTTAAGATTTCAAGATTCATATCAAGCTTTGGATTTTCAAGAGAGAGTGGAATATGATTGCAATTGTATTCAATTCAGATTGTACTGTGATAAGGTGTAATCCTTTCAAACCTACTGTATTTCTGGTGTTGTGTTGCCAAGGAGTATTGTGTGTTCTTGAGGTGTTCAAGATCAATACTCTTGGTGTGGTTTGCCAAAGGTAGTGTATTTCTTGAAGGGTTCAAGGTCACTACTTTGGTGGTTTGTGGTTTTTAATCTGGTTTGATTGCTTAGTGGATTACCTAGTGGTATTTTAGGACTGGATGTAGCTCTTGGTTTAAGAGTGAACCAATATAAACAGTTTGTGTGATTCTCTCTTACCTTGAACTCGTTTAAATTCTGTTTTAAGTTGTTTGTGTTTTTAACTAATATAAACAACTAATTGTTTCGAAGAAACAACCGATTTTTTTTGTGTATTGTTGTATAACTGCTTAAGTTCTTGGCTAACTTGATTCCTGTTCTGGATTTATACAAAGAATTTCAATGAACCTGAAAAAGTTTTTAAAACCCCCTTTTAAACAATTGTATTCAACTCAGATTTTCAAGCTTTGGATTTTCAAGAGAGAGTGGAATATGATTGCAATTGTATTCAATTCAGATTGTACTGTGATAAGGTGTAATCCTTTCAAACCTACTGTATTTCTGGTGTTGTGTTGCCAAGGAGTATTGTGTGTTCTTGAGGTGTTCAAGATCAATACTCTTGGTGTGGTTTGCCAAAGGTAGTGTATTTCTTGAAGGGTTCAAGGTCACTACTTTGGTGGTTTGTGGTTTTTAATCTGGTTTGATTGCTTAGTGGATTACCTAGTGGTATTTTAGGACTGGATGTAGCTCTTGGTTTAAGAGTGAACCAATATAAACAGTTTGTGTGATTCTCTCTTACCTTGAACTTGTTTAAATTCTGTTTTAAGTTGTTTGTGTTTTTAACTAATATAAACAACTGATTGTTTCGAAGAAACAACCGATTTTTTTCTGTGTATTGTTGTATAACTGCTTAAGTTCTTGGCTAACTTGATTCCTGTTCTGGATTTATACAAAGAATTTCAATGAACCTGAAAAAGTTTTTAAAACCCCCTTTTAAACAATTGTATTCAACTCAGATTTTCAAGCTTTGGATTTTCAAGAGAGAGTGGAATATGATTGCAATTGTATTCAATTCAGATTGTAATGTGATTAGGTGTAATCCTTTCTAAACCTACTGTATTTTTGGTGTTGTGTTGCCAAGGAGTATTGTGTGTTCTTGAGGTGTTCAAGATCAATACTCTTGGTGTGGTTTGCCAAAGGTAGTGTATTTCTTGAAGGGTTCAAGGTCACTACTTTGGTGGTTTGTGTTTTTTAATCTGGTTTGATTGCTTAGTGGATTACCCAGTGGTATTCTGGGACTGAATGTAGCTCTTGGTTTAAGAGTGAACCAGTATAAATTGTTTTTGTGATTCTCTCTTACCTTGAACTCATTTAAATTTTGTTTTAAGTTGTTTGTGTTTTTAACTGATATAAACAACTGATTGTTTCGAAGAAACAACCGATTGCTTTTTTGTGTATTGGTATATAACTGCTTAAGTTCTTGGCTAACTTGATTCATGTTTTGGATTTATACAAAGAATTTCATTGAACTTGAAATTTTTTTCAAAAACCCCTCTTAAACAATTCAATTCAATTCAGATTTTCATGCTTTAGATTTTCAAGAGAAAGTGGAATAGGATTGCAATTGTATTCAATTCAGATTGTACTATGATCAGGTGTAATCCTTTCTAAACCTATTGTATTTCTGGTGTTGTGTTGCCAAGGAGTATTCTGTGTTCTTGAGGTGTTCAAGATCAATACTCTTGGTGTGGTTTGCCAAAGGTAGTGTATTTGTGTGGTTTGTGTTTTTTAATCTGGTTTGATTGCATAGTGGATTACCCAGTGGTATTCTGGGACTGGATGTAGCTCTTGGTTTAAGTGTGAACCAGTATAAACTGTTTGTGTGATTCTCTCTTACCTTGAACTCGTTTAAATTCTGTTTTAAGTTGTTTGTGTTTTTAACTGATATAAACAACTGATTGTTTCGAAGAAACAACCGATTGCTTTTTTGTGTATTGCTATATAATTGCTTAAGTTCTTGGCTAACTTGATTCCTGTTCTGGATTTATACAAAGAATTTCATTTAACCTGAAAAGGTTTTCAAAAACCCCTCTTAAACAATTCACCCCCCGCCCCTCTTGTTTAAGACCATATATTCTAACAATTGGCATCAAGAGCTTGGTACTTGAAAAATATTCAAGTTTGATCCTAAAATCTTTTTTCTATGGCTGAAAAACTACCTTTTGGGGAGGATGCCTCAATTAACAGACCACCTTTGTATTGTGGTTTGAATTATCAGTTTTGTAAGGTTATAATGAAAATCTTTGTTGAATCACTTGATAAAGGAATTTGGGATGCAATTGAAAATGACCATTTTATTCCTAAATTTGAAAAGGATGGATTTTCTATTGAAAAACCATGATCCCAATGGAGTAATGCTGAAAACAAAAAGGCCAAGTTTGATTGCATTGCCAAGAATATCATAATCTTTGCTTTGTACTCTGACGAATTTTTCAGGATCTCACAATGTGCATCTGCTAAGGAAATGTGGGATACTCTAGAGGTCACCCATGAAGGAACAAATGATGTGAAGAGAGTAAGGAAACATACTCTAATACAAGAGTATGAGATGTTCAGAATGCTCAAAGGAGAATCAATTGCTGAAGTACAAAAGAGATTCACTCATATTATCAATCATCTAATGAGTCTTGGAAAAACCTTTGACAAAAAGGAGTTGAACATCAAGATTCTCAAGTGTCTTGATAGATCTTGGCAACCTAAAGACACGGCTATCTCAAAATCAAAGGACTTGACATCTTTGATTACAACCTCCTTGTTTGGAAAGCTTAGAGAATATGAGTTGGAGATGAATAAACTCAATGTTCAAGAAAGTGAAGACAAACATGTAAGAAACATTGCCTTGAAGGATGCCAAGCACAAGAGTAAGCAAGACTCAAGTGATGAAAGTGAGGAAGAAACTCTTAGTTTGTTGTCCAAAAAGTTTAACAAATTCTTGAAGAGAAACCGCAACAAGGAATCCAACAAAGAAAGGTATGGAAACAAGAAAACTAGTGATTTCAATTCTAACAATTACACTTGCTTTGGTTGTGGAGAACACAGGCATATAAAAGTTGATTGCCCAAATAAAGAAGGCAAGGAAAAGAAGTCAAGCAATAAGGAAAAGAAAGGGAAATAAAAAAAAAACCCTATATTTCTTGGGATAAAAATGAAGTCTCTTCATCAAGCTCCTCATCAAGTGAAGATGAAAAGGCCAATCTGTGTTTGATGGCTGAAGGAGATGATGATTCATGTAGCTCAAGAAGTGTAAGTTCTTGTGCCTCCTTAAATGCTGAAAGTTATAGTCAATTGCTTCAGCTTTTAAAGAAACTCATGAAGAAGCTAACCGATTGGCTCTCTTAAACAACCGATTGAAAGGGTTGAATAACTGGTTTGAAAATAGAGTCAAGACACTTGAAGAAGAATTGGAAAATTCAAAAACTGATTTTGAAAAACTTGAAATGCATTGTAAAAAATCTTCTTGCTTGTGTGACTCAAAAGCTTGTGAAATTTGTAAAACTCTTGACAGTAAAGTTCACTATCTTGTAAGAACTGTGGATAAACTTTCAAAGAGTAAATCCAACTTTGAAACTGTCTTGGCATCCCAAAAATGTGTTTTTGGAAAATCTGGTTTGGGGTTTAATCCTCAAAATAAGAAAAATGGGATTTCAAAGCCTTTTTCAAAAGTGCCAGAAAAACAACTGATTGAAAGCTCGAAATAACCGGTTGTTACATGTTTTTACTGCATGAAGAGAGGCCACTTAGTTAGATTCTGTAAAATTAGGAAATATTCTATTCCTAAGGGTATTATGAGATGGATTTTCAAAGGTTCTGAAGTTTCTAGTGATAAAGCTGAATCTAAAGGACCAACATTTGTAAGGGACCAAATCTTGTTGCGTGAATATGTTGTGTTGCAGGCATACTAAAAGAAGCATGGGCTCTTGAGTTATCAGATCAAGCTTTTGGAAGAAAAGGATTTTGTCTGGAATTGAATTAAGGCTTTGTACCAGCTTAAGTCCTCTTGAAAGCCAAAAGAAGCCTTCTTGATCATGAATAAAAACTCATTGAAGGGACTCCATGACAAAAGGATAAGACTTTCTTTGTCTTTGTTTTTCTATTATTAATCCATGCTGAAATCTTCATCTATTAGGACTTATATATGTACACTTATATTTTGATTCTTCTCTATTTTTAATATTCACACTTGTTGCTGCTTCAGAAAAACAACCAATTGTTTCCTCGAAACAACCGATTGTTTATTCTCTGACAACACTACATAAAATTGATTTAATTTATTTATGCATTCTATTTTTTAAGATTTCTTTTTTAAAGGGATTATGAGTCAATAAAACAGTCATGAGGTGTGATTTGGTTTAGGAGAAAGTTACTTCTTGTCATAAAAGGAATATATTTCGTATCTTGGAAATTCAAGTGCCTTTATGACTAGTCAAATCCACATGTGCTGACCATGTGATTTTCTGGTAAGGGCTGACGTAGTTCTGTGCAAGCTTGGACCAGATTATCTTTCTTGAAGATCGGAACCCACTGCAACCAAAGGATCAAAGAGGATTTATGTTTCACTATAAAACCCTCTACAACTGTTTTTCTACACAAAAACAACCCATTGACATATCTCTTGCTGCATCTCATATCCTTCTCTGTTTTTTTCTAATTTCTCTCATTCTGGTTTCATGGATTCCACTCCTCCATCATAAAAAAGAATTAAAACCAGAGTTGTAAGATCAAGAGGGCGTCTTGAAGGCTGGTTTTAGGAGACAATGAATTGATTGAGAAATATCGCTTTGAAACTAGTAGAAAAGTAATAAACAATCCAAAAGTTGTCTTTTTTTAGCTGGTTGAAGAGTCAAAAGCTGGATGATGTGAGAAGACTACTCAAAGAACAACTGCTAAAGAGGTTCTTAGAGATGAAGGGGAACATCTATCCGGATCTTATTCGGGTTTTCTACACCAATTTAAAGTTTGAAGATAACAATCACGTTTCTCATGTCAAAGGTGTGGATATGGAGATCACTCATGAGGTATGGGCTGCTATGACTGGTCTAAAGTATGTTGGTTTAAGAATCAACAAAGGGAATATTGGTGTGGTGGAAGATTTCAACAAAATTCAATATTACAAAAGTTGTTTGAAGAATCCTCATGCACAAGTAAGAACTTGTTCTGTTGGAGGGTTGAAATTGAATGAAAGGTTGTTGGCTCTCATTGTCACTTGGATTCTAACAGCAAGAGGGAGCAACCATTTTGTTCTCACTGAGGAAGATCTTGTCTACATATATTGCATAATGAGCAAAGTCAAGATCAATTGGATCCATATCATCAAGGAACACATGCAAAAGTCTATGAGGTTAAGTGACTATCATTTATCCTTATGCTATCTTGATTTCTAAATTCTTAAACTATTTTGAAGTGGATCTCAAGGATGAAACATCTGAGTTAGTGAAATCAACACATGAAGTGAACAATGGTTCACTAAGCAAGATGGGTTTTATCAAGATTAATGGAAGGTGGGTAAGTAAGGATGGTGAACATGGTGGTTCCTCAAGTGAAATTCATGTTGAACATGATGAAGAAGATCAAGAAGTTGTTGAAGGTGCTAATATGAATGTTCAAGATGAAGTACAACCTGCTTCTGACTTATGTGTTGGAGCAATTGCTGGACATCAAGGAAATAAGATTCCCTCAATGTCTTCCTTTTAGAGATTCATGGTCAATAGGCTGGACAGCTTTGCTGAAAATCAAAGAAATCTTCATGATCTTTGTGTTACAAATTTTCAGAACTTTGACAACAGATTTCAAAGCATGGACACACATTTCCAGACCCTTGATGAACAGATTGAAGTTGTTCAGAACCAACTGTTTGAGCTGCAGTATGGGAAGGAAGATTGAAGCCAAGTTTTGTTATTCTTTCTATGTTTGTATTGCTTTATTTTGGACTATTCTGTTTTTACCTATTCCTAAAGTCTATTTGTGAAGACAAATAGGGAGAGAATATGGTTTATGTGTGTCTTAAAACTGCTATAACTCTGACTTCAATTTTCTGCTGCATTCTGGTTTGAATGGTGGTGCAGTTTGGTATGCTTTAGCTTAGTTATTTGGCTAGTTTTTTCTACTGGTATAGTTAAGTAGAAAATTGGTTTATGTGCCATCATAATCTGCTATGAGAGATGCTCTGCATTACATAACTTTTTGTTTTGCAGGTGTTGTTTCAAATTCAATCAAGATCAACACAAACAACCAGGGTTTTGTCTTCATCAAATAGGGGGAGATTGTTGATCAAGTGCTTTGAAGAATCCAAATCCAAGGTCTTTGATGAAAGACAAGAGTTGCTATTGTGGTTGGGTGGGATCTGGGTAGAATAGAGTGTGATCCACTCCTTTGTTGAATCTAAAATTGATGTGATTTAAAACGTTTTTGAAATCAAGTGTTTTTCCAACTAAGTGAAAAACAACCTGTTGTTTTGTCGAATCAACCGGTTGTTTTACTCTTAGGAGTTTTGAAAAAGGTTGAAAACTATTTTGGTTTGGTTTACTTAACTGTCAAGCCAAAACAATCGATTGTTTCGTGATTTCAACCGATTGTTTCTTTGAAAATCCTAACAGAATTATGTTTTGAATGGTGAATCTGTTTTAAATGTTTTCTAACTGAATACGCTCCTTCATTAAATGTTTTGACCAATCTTTGGAAAATATAAATGGTTTGTGTATGTTTTCAAACAAGTAAGAAACAACTTTGAGAAATTCAGTTTGAAAAATTTGATTTTAAGATTTCAAAATTCATATCAAGCATTGGATTTTCAAGAGAGAGTGGAATATGATTGCAATTGTATTCAATTCAGATTGTACTGTGATAAGGTGTAATCCTTTCTAAACCTACTGTATTTCTGGTGTTGTGTTTCCAAGGAGTATTGTGTGTTCTTGAGGTGTTCAAGATCAATACTTTTGGTGTGGTTTGCCAAAGGTAGTGTGTTTCTTGAAGGGTTCAAGGTCACTACTTTGGTGGTTTGTGTTTTGTAATCTGGTTTGATTGCTTAGTAGATTACCTAGTGATATTCTGGGGACTGGATGTAGCTCTTGGCTTAAGAGTGAACCAGTATAAATTGTTTATGTGATTCTCTCTTACCCTGAACTCATTTAAATTTTGTTTTAAGTTGTTTGTGTTTTTAACTGATATAAACAACCGATTGTTTCGAAGAAACAACCGATTGTTTTTATGTGTATTGTTGTATAATTGCTTAAGTTATTGGCTAACTTGATTCTTGTTCTGAATTTATACAAAGAATTTCATTTAACCTGAAAAAGTTTTCAAAAACCCCTCTTAAACAATTCACCCCCCCCCCTCTCGTTTAAGGCCATATATTCTAACAGATCGTTCTTATAATTTCACTGGGGTTTTGTCGAGGTTGCTCTCTACCCTTGCTTAACCTATTGTGATTCTTGACCCTCCTAATGGTGTCCTCTTCCTTGACTTTGAAATGTACCATGAAATCCTCTGCCCCGACCTCCTCCCCTTCATCATCCTTATCTTGGGTCTCATCCAACCTTGTTGTTTTGTACAAAATGCCTCAAATCGAACGAATTCTTCTATCAGGTTGCGTACTTTATAACATTATCTTATTGTGTGACTTTGATTTTTTTTTTATAACTACATCTTTTGTTGGAATCAGCAAAAGGAAGAGAGGGTGTATGTTGTAGGACTTGTACTAATTCAAGATTAAACGCCTTCTATGATGGGCTCTCAACTAGTGCTTAGAAGGATGTAATTTTCATATTTATTAACACATTTATGCTTAAAGGCATGTGTGGCACTCGGGGCAATGGAAGAGAAAGGATGTGCAATAACTTTCATTACTCTTTTTATTTTTATTTTTGAGTTCTCCTCCATGCTGATATATTGTGTTGTTTGGTACAAAGTTAGTCCATGTTGGTGGTGAATTAACACAAAATGTGTCAAGAAATTTTTCTGGACGAAGTTCCACCAAGACTATGTGCATCTATATCGTTGAATGAAGGTCAAGAATTTTGAGGGAAGCTTTAGAAAAATAGTCATGCATTGTTTGAGTGACTCGACCTCCCTTTGTATAACACTGTGGAGGGAGGTCGAGTTTGCAACCATGGGTCTGCAGATAGCAAACTAGGTTAAAAACCTTGCACAAAAAGTTTGGAAAGAATTTATTGAATTTTTTGGGAAGGAGTAGTACCATTTCTAGGTTGGGCCCTTGAGAGCGGTTAGGAAAAGCTTGTAATGTGCTGTGAGATTTTTGTAGAAAAGGTTAGCTTGGGTAATGTATGCTTTCACGTGTACTCTAAGTTTGATGATCCATCGTATTTTTTATGGTAGACCACTTTCACTTTTGAGGAAGTGGGGTGTTCATGATTTCTAGAATGAAAGAATGGAAACCATCAAGGTTTTCTTCCATTGTTGAAACAACCTCAAAAAGTTGTTGTTTATCACATGCTCGTGACTCCCTTTCGTGACAACGAGCCTTGAGATTGGATTTGGTCACCACATGAAGAAGTTGTGTTTGTATCTCTACATCTATATCTAGCCTTTGAGATTACACATCGCGCATTAGGCGCCCTTTATCTTTGACAAGTTGTTTTTCTAGTTGGGGATGAGACTCAACTACTTGCTCAATGCATTGGGTTCCAGTTTGTAAGTTTTGGTCGAATATGTGTGTGTTCCAGTCTTGGGTGAGTATCACAAGTTGCTCATGGAGAGCTTGCAACTCAACCTAATGGTTGTTTCACATGAGCTCTAGTTCTTTGTCAAAATTGACATGCATGCTAACTATTGTGTTTTGGAGGTTCTCCTTCCTAGTTTGAAGGAGACTTTCATATGTGCTTTTAGGGTTTCTATAATTGAGTCATCTCAAGGTTTGATGAAGATGATGCGGTAGTTCTACTTTTGCTAAGTACCATAAAACTTATGGTATGAGAATAATTTTACTCAGACCCCACGATGGACACCAAATGTTCTTATCGAAAATGAGCATTACTCTCTTGAGGTAGAAAAAGTGGTATTCTTGGAAAGTCTTATTTAAACCTTTGAGGATTAATCACTAAGTTACTCATGAAGATAGATGATCACTTGTAAAAATTTATCCAACACTTGTTAGTAAAAGTTATAAATATGATATAATATACAAGGATTAAGGTGAGTGAAAGAATTAAGCTAGTATTCTCTTTGATATCAATGTGTACATATATAGATTTTTTTGAACCTCTTGAATAAATCAAAAAATAATTAAGATAACAAGATTAGTTAGTATTTATAGTTTAGTATTTCAGACATAATAAATCAATTATAATTTGTTGTCATCATATATATATCTAATTTGTTCAGATACTAAATAAATATATTATTATTTATTTTTAGTTATAAATAATTTTATATAATTTATTTTAGGTTAAGTAGCTTTTTTTTTATCTTAGTATTATAATAATTTTTAATTTCTTATAATATTTAAATATTATAAATTTAGTCTATTTTTTAAAAAAAGTGAGTCAATATAATTATTTTTGTTAGATTGATGATAATAATATATAACATGATGAACGAATAAGGCATCATCATCAAAATTGATTTTTTAACGAAAATGACATGTGCACTGTGATGTGACATTTCAACAACATCATGTCACTATGAATTTGATAGAAAAGATTATATTAATTCATTCTTTAAAAAATATCAAATTGAGATCATTCGAGATAAAATTTAAAAAAAAAACAAGGTAATAATGGAATAAAAAATTATTTAATAAAGTAGAGGACCAAGAGTTTTTCATTATAACAAAATATTCATTTATTTTTTTTCCAGTTTTAATGACTTAACAATCTAATTAGTTTATTAGTTTTTTGTTTGGTATTAAAGTTTGGTGATTTTATTTATTTAATGTATTCTATATTACATTATTTAACTTGCAAAAATGAAATGCCGCTTATATATTTATATGAATTTGTGTCTCGTCATTACATTTTTTTTAAATTTAATGACAAGACTAAAATCAAATAATTAAAATTATACATGCAAAACAATAAGTTTCACTATAAGAAAATTATCAAATAGAAATTAATTTGTAAAAACTAAAATAATTAGTTGTAATAGTAACTAAATTAAAGACCACTTTAAAAACTAAAAAAAAAAATGATTTCTAAATTAGTTTTATTATTTTCTATTATTGTTAAATAGTTTCTAAATTGGTATCTAATTAGCAACCAATGTTTTTCTACCAAATTTAGAAACTAAATAATTAATAGTTAAAACCTTAGAAACTATTTAATAATAATAGAAAATAATATAAACTAATTTAGAAACCAATTTTTTTTTAGTTTCTAAAATAGTTTCTATTTTAGTTTCTATTGTAACTAATTATTTTAGTCTCAAAAAAATTGGTTTCTATTTCATGATTTTCTTATAGTGTTTTAAATATATGGATTAAAATTAAATAATTAAAACTGATATAGACAAAATTATCCATATACTAAGCTAAAAAGACAAAACATGTAAACAAATGTCGTGACAAATTTAATTAATTAAAAAACATTTAATATTTATAAATAATTTTAACGTGCAGATTAATGATAAAAATATATATGTTAAAATATATCACTTATTTGTATTAAATGGTTGAGTTTCTATTGATAAGCTATCCAAAATGAATTTAAAATTATGTTGATTTAAAAAAAAGTATCCAGAGTGATACTATACAATTTAGAGAAGGGTTTATAGAATATGAATTAGAAGTATTTAAAACAAATAGTTTGAAGATTAGTTTAAATGAAATGTGATCTAAATAGTAATAAACTAATAAAACCAATCACAGAGAATGCATATTAATTTATTATCGATTGGTGAATAAAATAGTAGAAGTCAAATGTTTTGTGATAATGGCCTTTTTGTTTTTATAAGGTCATTATCATAAACTACGTCAATTCAAAGGTCATAATCATACATACAAATAAGTTTACCTTAAGCTTTTGATTATATATTTTTTTAATAAAAATATCTTCATGCCAAATATAAATTATATGCTGTCAGGTTTAATTTGGTTTCAATATTAAAAATATTAAACCAAAATAAATTAATTTTTACATTTTAGTTTGCATTAATTTTGGATGTATTTTTTTATTAGTATATGTATCTGATATTTTTTCAAATATGATACTTTAATATTATATTATGATCAATAATTTTTTTCGTTTACTTTATTACAAATAAATATTTGTTCTCTTCAATATTATACGTAATATTAAATAAATTGTTTATGCAAGTTTTTCTTTATCAAAAGAAACTAAAACAACATATAAAAACATAAAGACTGTTTACATTTTTACAATGAAAAAAAAATAAAGAAATGTAGTTATGTTGTATGTATTTATATATTGTGGTATAAATATTATATAATATTTATGATTTATATGCTATAAACTTAATAAACCGCTTACATATTTCTACAACATGGCAATAGATTTAAAATATAAAATATTGGAATATAATTTTTTATTATTATTTCCTTCTAAGAATTTATTTTTATTTTTCTCCCTCTATTATTTAAACAACTTTTACTCCCCCTCATTTATATGTTAAATATATTGTACTCATATGTCACGTATTTGTAGACATATTAAATTTTATTCCACCACGTACATTCTTTAGTATATTATTTAAGTAATGTAATATAATAATATTTAAATAGTAGACTTTATGTTAGAATAATTTTGAAGTGTTAATCTGCAAAGTGAACCAAATCGTTTGGTTCTAGAAAAAAATAATCAAAATCAATCCAAAGATTTTCTATATTAATAGGTTATCAATTTTGTAGATTATTTTTCGGATAATTTTTTTTATCAATTTGGTATTGAACACCATATGTAATTCAATGCTATTAAAAACAGGTTTATGATTGGATGAATAGTAATAAATAAGGAATTGGTACTTTACTACAAATTTATAACTTGTAAGGATACATATATAGACTTTTTATTATGGGCAAAATAATAACTAGTTTATTTATTTGTTTAATATTAAATTATTAGTTTGAGTGTTTTTTTCCTTATTGAAAGCATAAGCATGAGACGTTGATTAAAAAGTTCATTAAAAAGTCTGTTATATGTTAATGTTATCGACTATGCTGCACTACCTTAAAAGTTGTGTGGACTTCTTTTTCATGTTATTTTCCAAGTTTTCTTCCTATTCTACAAACTTACAAAGAGAATAGATTTTTTCATGATCAGAGACCTGAATACTATAACACCCCCTACAAATATATCTAACTATAAAATATATCTAACTATTAGAATACATTCTCTACCAATTTTTATATAGACTTTGAGTTTTTTTAAAATATTTATATTATAAGATTATGACTTACAGAAATATAAATATTAATAATTTAAGATTCAAAACTACATCCTAAAGTCCTATCTAACACTCCAGAAAAATAACATATAACTATTACAATACAAATTATACTCATTTCTATACAATCTTGGAGTATTTCAAAACATTCATATTACAAGATCATGGCTTATAGAAATATAAACATCTACAATATAAAGTTTAAAACATCTTAAAGCCTTCCAAGACCTCCTACACCTGTGATCATCTGCTCGTGAGCATAGTACAATCATCGCAGTTCAAAACGCAACAAGAAAAACAAGGGTAAGCTAATAAAAATAAAATTTTATAATATGCACAATTAAATCAAAAGAGAAAACCAAATTACATGAATCAATTTCAAAAAATTTCAATCTTTTTCAAATCCCAACATAAAACAATCACATAGAACTCACAAGGATCTACACATTCAAGATATTCAACAAACATAATAACATCTAACGACTTCTGGAAGACCCATATTAAGTAAGTCCTACCAGAGACTAACACCTGATCCAAAGATTACCAGCGAATTCAATAGAAAGGATCAGGGTAAGTTCAAACATCCAATACTGAGTGTCTACAGCAAGACTCGGTGTGTATGAACTTCTTCTCAGCTTCTCACCATCTGATATCTTAGTCTACATGACTTAGATCATCAGTGAAGTCATAGGATCTCCGTTAAACATAGGTTTTTCATACTTAATGTACCATCAAACAACAACCCATACATTATCCCAAATGTATGACATCAATTTCATACAATTTTCATCATTCATATATAATACATATTCTTTAATTACAACATTTTAAAAATTATACCATTCAAGAACTTTCTCAACATCAAAAACAATATTTAACTTTCAAACTATCAAAATATAATATTTATACATGTTCACACAACATAAAATCAAATAATTTTATCAAATAACATTCCTGCAAGAGAAATTGAAACTTGGGACCACGTCCCCTTCATATTCAAATCTTCTAGCCTGGGGACCATGTCACCTTCTACGGATGGAAATTCTACCTCAAACAAGGAACCACTCAAAAATTTAGGAACCTATAGCAAGTTATCCAAATATTACCAAATTTTTGTATGAGCTTAATTAAGTTGGGAGAAACACTTTTCTCAACTGGTCTCACTAAGATTGATGACTAAATCATAGAGAAAAATAGAAAATAAGGAAAGTAAAAATAAACTTAAAGAAAATCTGATCGGATAGAAATGTAGCCTGACTCCTCGTCTACAACATGGCATGATCAGATTAACGTATGAGATAGAAATTGAAGAAAGAAGAGAGAGGGAAAGATAAAGGAAAGAGAAAGTGTTATTTACAAATACGTCTTCCACAAGGGAATATTATTCCATAAAAAAATTGTACTAATAGTATAAATTTAGATCCATCGTCACAAAATTAACTACAAAATACTGATTGTTTTTTCTTATACAATATATATCAATCTTATATTTATTTTATATAGAATCTTCAACACATTTTTCTCACATTAAGTTAAAACATGAATATATGTAAGACTAGATATTTATAATTGATCTGATAATAAATAACACAACAAATTTAATAAATATTTATAAAAAAAGATTTATACATTTTAAAAATGATGAGTTGTTTGAATAAGAATATTAATTTAGAATGTGATAAAAGTAAAGAGTGAGAAACATAATCTATACTAATTGAATATTTGAAAATTAGATAAATAATTATATACTTAAAAAGGAATTGAAATATATCAATAATGTAAATTTTTATATTATTATTCAATCATGAATTATCTAAATTGTTGACTTAGGTTATATAAAAAGGAAACTATTCCACACACATAATTTTTTCAAGTTAAATATTTATAGTCTATATAAAATGAGCAATTTAAGCTTTGGTTTATGAATGACTTTATTATTTTCATCATTCTGAAATATAAACCCAAAATTATTTACTTAAGTACACGCATAATAATATTATTATAGTTAACTATTTTTAGCATATTTAAAAATAAACACTTTTAACCTTTTTTTTTAATTTTGTCATCCTAAAATATAAAATTATTATTTTTCATTTTTTTTTATATGAAATCAACTAATTACTTGTATGATAAGAATAAAAAGACATGTGGACATTTAAAATGATACTCGATTAATATAAATGTAAT
Source organism: Phaseolus vulgaris (assembly GCF_000499845.2). Classification (NCBI taxonomy): domain Eukaryota; kingdom Viridiplantae; phylum Streptophyta; class Magnoliopsida; order Fabales; family Fabaceae; genus Phaseolus; species Phaseolus vulgaris. The sequence continues at coordinate 37,601,769 of NC_023759.2, forward strand.
GTTACATTAATACATTATTACAAAATTGACTCTCCTTATATTAAATATTATATATATATATATATATATATATATATACATATTAGAAAGAATGTTAAAAATTAAAATTAAAAACACTAATTTAAAATTTTCAAAAATAAAAAATAAAAAATAATTATGTGGTCTAGCATTTAAAGTCATCTACTCAAATAGTTGAAAAAGGAACACAATCCTCACACAAAATCCCCCAAAACCGGAGCAAAAGTTAGAATTAAAAAATAAACAAATTATAATTTTCTAATGATAACCATGAACCTTCAGCCCCTACAAGAAGAAAGACTACTACCCAAACTCTTCTGGTTCAGGCATGAACTTTATTACAGTAACTCTCAAACCCCAATTGAAAATTTGAAATGCATAATTTTGCACCAATTTTTCACTGTCAAAATATGTATCGGGATCAAAATCGAAATTCAAATCCTATTGAAATGCATGATTATAGCAGCATTTCACTACTGCTGAAAAAATCCTATGTAAAAAGATCAAGCTTCGTTACTTGATCTTCAACATTCAAGAGTCCTTGACCACAAACAGAGGTACCCTTTCCTTTTGTACCACACTTTCCTTCACCTCTTCTGAGACCCCACTTGAACTTCCACGTTTCTCACTTGTCCCTTTCTTCCCTCTTGCTAGCCTCTTCAATTCAGAGCAGAATCCGCTTATCTGACTAAGAATCTCTCTGCCACCCAACAAATTTTGTGCAGAGAAAGTACTCTTGAGCTTATTTTTTCGGTGACTTTTCACAGGACACTCCACTGGTCCAGTATTCAACTCTTTCGGATTTGGAATGGGATTGTTTGTCTTCGTCAATGGCTTCTTCAACTTGTTGGTCCTACTGTCATTGGGAAGTGGAGCTGTAAAGTTTGGATTCCTATTCTCACTGTCTTCATTAAAGTTTCCAGAACACCTTGGTCTTCTCGATCTTTCACTATACTTGCCTTTGCTACTTTCCACAGTTGTAGAATTTCCCCTAACACACAGAACCATAAAAAAGTCAGGTTAATCATCTCATAAGAATCTGTAATTTCTCTTTTCTCTTTTTCTGAAGAATATATTTTAAAAAATGTGATGAATTTGATCCAGACCTTAAACTTAATTAAATCCACTAAAATTCAGAATATTAATCATGATATGTAAAAAATAGATACTAAAATCAATTTTAGCCAAATTTCAAGTTACTTAAGACATTTCTTAAGCCCCTTTTTCATAGGATTCTGTACCTTCGGTGTCTGTCTCTAAAGGGGAGCATTTCAGAAAAGGATGCAAATCTTAAATGCTTAACCTGATCGAACAAAAAAAAAGAGAAAAATAAAATTAATTCATCATCACGAAAAAATAATCCACAAATTAAGCAATTGAACAGTTTATTGGTAAAACAAGAAACAAAAATTGAGGTTGCCACCTTGGAATTGCGTTTAAGAAAATCTTCAGCGGTTTTTGGATGCTTGCAATCTGCGAGTGGAAAAGAAACAACTGAGCAAGTGGGAAAAAAGCGAGAAACGGAATTCCACATATACCCTGGTAAAGAGTCTCACCGCGAGTGCAGAACCAGGCTTCATCATCAACGAGAGAGTCATCAAAAGCAGAGAGATCGACCCACATAGGCGCGTCAAAGTTCTCGTACGCGTCGTCTAGGGCGAACGTAGAATCGATGTTGTCCCAGTCAATGTTGTCCGGTTCCATCTGAATCTGAAAAGTTAAAGCCAAAAGTAGTAGTTAGTAGTTAGCGAAATGAATTTGAATTGCAAAACGGAAAGGAAGAAGAAGATGGAAAATTGTTGGAAATGTGAAGGTCCCAGGATTTTGATGCAGGGAAAATCTAAGAAGAAGAAGAGGAAGAAGAGATTGGAATAAGAAGGTGTGGGCTTTGAATTGTGTATGGTTAATTAGAACTAAGGATTGTGTAACGTTTGGATGTTAGAACATAACATTTACGTTATTGTAGGAATATAATGTTTTAAATAATTTCGACCGTTGGGCACTTTCACCCTCTTTCTTCTTTTATAACCTTTTTCATTGTCAACCTGTAAGAATTAGGAGAATAAAAAAACTGAACTTAATAAACGAAGGAAATATACAAGTAAGAATAAGATAATAGTCAATTACAAATAAATAGTGGATTAATCTGTTTAAATAAAAAAAATTCAAATAATTAATTTTTAAAAAATCACGTATTTAATTTTTTTTAAAGAAAATTGAAAATTATTTATTTTAAATTATCAGATGAGACCAATACAGAAAAAAATTGTTTATTTTATTAAAATTATTTTAAAAAAATTACAGACAAAGTAATTTATTATATACCTTTTTCCATTTGTGATTGACAAAAGAATATAAAAAAAATTATTTTTAATATATTTATCTTTTTTGAGAAATTTAGGGTGTAGTTTTTATTTTAATTGGTTCAATCTGTATTAACTTAGTTATTATTGTTTTACTTCTAACGTTTCTTTGTTGAATTTTCCCCAGACTCAGAAATGCTTCAGGCGATGTATGGTGAGCGGTTTAGATTGTGGTGATAAGCGAGTTGTGGAAGCATAAGAACAATGTAATTTTTAATAGGAGAGTGTGACTGACGTTTCAGAAGTTTTTGCCTTTATTCAATTAAAGGTTTGGTCGTGGGTCACTGTCAAGTCTTATGTTACGCTTTTCTCCTTCTCTGACGGATGTTTTGACCCTCTAGTCTTTATGAGGATGATTTGTTGATTTTTTTTTCCAGAGATTTATTCTTTTAGGTGGGAGTTTTAAGTCTAATTAGGTGAGTTGAATAGAATTTTTATACAAGTTGAAAGTGATTTACATTGATTTTTTATTACGGATAAAAATAACTTCTAAATTGAAACCGAGGTTTTAAATTTAGATGTTGCTTGGGAGAGTAAGATTGACTGAATTTCTGCTATCCTTCTTCTATTTTAATAATTAATGATTTTTTTATCATATTTACATATCATCGTAATATAAGAAAACATAATTATTGTTGTTGCATATGTTCTCCTAGAAATCATTTGGCCTACGGAAAATTTAAAAGTGCAAATTGATAATGTATTTTAAAATTGTAACAATATATAGATACATGATATAATATTAAATACTTAAAGAATAAAAAAAATACGTATCACTTATTTAATTTATTTAAAATTTGAATAAAATAAATTAGAATGACTTTGTCACTGAAGGGACAAGAAATTATAAAAGGTAAACAGACTTCGTAATTTATATTACAATAATAAAATTGGCATGGATCACATGAATTATACAAGCATATGTAAAAGTAGGTACATTGTAAAATAATAATTTTAGAAATATTTAAGAAATATTACTTAACTAATAATGATTATTTGAGAAGTGCAAACAACACACATCTTGTAATTCTAACACTCAATTGTTTTCTTGAAAAATATAAAATCATGAATAAAATTAGTAAATAAAAAAATGAGACTACAAATTTTAATAATTTTAATAAGTTTTAATCAATAATAAAGAGTGTTTTAAAAGTATGTTTAAAATAGTGATGTTATCTGTAAGTAATAAAATTTGAGGCATAAAAAAATGTAAAACTTTTATTTTTTAAAAATTGCGAAAATGAGTTAAATAACACATTCTTTTAGTAATGTTTTTTATTAATTATATTTTTAATCTCTGAAAACTAAAATAAATTTCTTTTTTATCTTCCAAATTTTTAAAATCATTAGGTTTGTATAATTTAGAAAAATACTTTTAGTCTTTTTTATAACCATGTTGTTTATACAAAATGTATTATGGTGACTTTATTTATTACTAGTGGAAACACAGGCGCGGTTGTGTCCAAATATCCACATTTTTCTCTTTTATTTAATTTTTACGATGATAAAAATTTAACATATATACAGAAATAATTTTGAATGAGTCGAAATTGAAAAACAAAAAATAGAGTGCAAAAATTGATTGAAAATTGAGGTTATTTTATTTAATATGTAAGATTTAATGTGGAAATGTATGAGAGTATATTCTCTCTTTCTTTCTGTTGTGACCTTAAAATAAGGAATTAAGAGAATGAGAGTCATATAAAAAGTGTACATTAATAGTAATTTAAAAAATTAAAATATAATTTTATTTTTTAAGTAATTCATATGAAATGATAAAATATTTCATTATATTAATAAAATGAGATATATTAAATAAGGGTAGAAAAAAAATTATGTACACAAAAACAATTATAATAAAAAATCCCATATATATATATATATATATATATATATATATATAAGTTGATTCATCAGTTTTATTGCGTTTGTTTATTCAATCACAACTCCAAAATTTGGTTAGGGATAATAAAGTAATTTTGGGTTCTTGAATTGTTATGTCAGTTTATCACAATTTAGCGAGTTGGATTAGTGGTTTTAGTATCTTAGGTAGTTCTGGTACATTCTCTTTTATTCGCTTAATTTGTGGGTCAAAAGTCGAAAAAATTAAACAGTCAACATACTTTTAAAAAAATAAAAATAATTTAAAATATTATTTTTAATATTATATTATTTGAAAGATATAAATATAAACATAATAAATTATAAATTAAATTTTAATTACTAATTACTAATGGAAACTAGTGTATTCACATTTCCCTCTTCTACTTAACTTCCATAATGATAGAAATTTAACATACATTCACAGATAATTTTGGATGGGTCGAATTGAAAAACAAAAAATAAAATGTAAAAGAAAAATGATAAATTGATTAATAAACCTTTTTTTTTCTCTATTAGTTTGAGTTTCTCTTCTTCAAATTTTGTCTTTTCTTCCATTGGTAGTATTAGGATTGGAGAGTGTGATGATGTTCACGTTAATGTTAGGATTCACTCGATGGTAGATACAAAAAAAGATGATTTTACCAAAGAATAATGTTGTTTGAAATGGAGTGAAGAATGATTGGAAATGAAAGTTATTTTATTTAATACGCGAGATTTGGTGTGGGAACTGAATGAGGATGAAAATATGTTCTCTTTCTTTCTGTTTTGTCTTAAAATAAGGAATTGAGGGAATAGTGGAAAATTAGTTTGCATGTAAAAATTATCCCATAACATTAATTTAAACAATTAAAAAATATTTTTTTTAAATAATTAATATGAAATGACAAAATACTTTATTATACTAATAAAATGAGATATATTAAATAAGATTAGAATCAGAAAAAAAAAATTATATAAAAAAACGGTTATGAAGAATAATCTTCTTTATATATACTAGCGGGAACATAGGCGTTGGCGCTCTCGCGCCTGTGTATCCGCATTTTTTATTTTTGTTTTTAATGTATATGCCTATAATTCAAATTCATGGTAGATAATGAATTGCCCAAAGAAGAAGAAAAGAAGAAAACAAAAAGGAACAACGAAAGAACCTTTGCAAAAGTAGGTTGTTAAGATCATATGTCATTGATTTGCAAAAGTAGATTACAGATACTCAATCTCATTATGTTGCTCAAGAAGGTCTTCGACAAATTCTTCTTCTAAAGAACTTACATCAATATCTTTTTCGGTCTTGAGTATAGACTAGACCCTCATTAGACACAACAAAACCTTCATAATCATTAGACAACAAAACCTGCATAGTTTCTTGAAAACAAATAAACCTTGGAGAGATGCTCCTAGAACACCATTGTCGAGATTTTCCCAATCACTCATCCAAAGCCACTGCAAAAAAAAAACCCCAAAAACTCACAAACAATCAATGAAAAGTGCAAGATTAATCAAAGAAATGAAAGTATGATTTTACATGAAAGTGAAAAGGAAAGAGAAAAGAAAGTGAGAAGTATGGTAAAAAAAAGAATGTGTTATGTGTAGTGGAGAGAGAAAGTGGGAAGTAGGTACCTATAACGTACCAAATCTCCACTATCCTGCTAAAGTAGTCCACAAAATATTACAAATATCTTTAATTTTTTATTTAATAGGGAAGAAGATCTTTAAAATAGGAAAGTAACTAATCAATCTCTCCACTCTCCAGTTAAATAATAACAAATAAAATAAATTTTAAAATTAAAAAAATTATTTTATTAATTTTTGAAATTATAAAATGTCCAAATAACCAAAATAAATTAATACAATAAATTATTAAGTAAAGATAAAATAGAAAAATTAAGAGGAGAATAAGAAATGACACAATGACCATAATACAATAATAAAATTAAATATTAATATAAGGATAAAATAGGAAAAAAAATAAAGAGCCGTTAAGAGGAGAATAAGAAATGACACAATGACCATAATATAATAATAAAATTAAATATTAATATAAGAATAAAATAAGAAAAAAATATCAAGAGCAGTTAAGAGGGGAATCTCCTTTATATATAAGTATAGAAGTATAGATAATGGAATAATTTAACATGTAAGCATATAGATTAGCTTGTATACATTATTATTGAGCGGCTAACGTCAAAATAGTTTAAACTTACTCATTTTGTCACTTTTATGTAAAAGATTGTTTACGCTCAAAATTATATCATTAAATATTGACAGATTTATAACAATGTAGTAAGACAATGAAATTGAGAATAAAATATCATTATTATATCAAAATAGTAGAGAATTATTTATACACAAATATCACATATCATTTCCTTGTATAAGACACATTTGATATATGAAGTTAATAGTCAATAAACCATTAAATACTTATATTATAAAACGATTTATGTAAAGCAGAAAATATATTAATTAGTCATTTTTTAATAGTAACATTTATAGACATATTAGTCTATCTTCTATTAGGAACTTTTGTAAAGATATCAATTAATTAGTTGATCATCTATCATAAAAAGTCATCTTTTAAACATAATCTTTGATAAAATGATGTTAGTTTCTATATGATTTTCTCTAAAATGCAAAATAATATTTTTGGATAGACTTATAACAACATTATTGTCATGTGGAATATATCACCTCATAAATGTTATAATATTTTAATTGATTCTTAATTTATAGAAGTTGTGAACAACAATTAGTATAATAACAAAAATAGAAAATCATTATACATGGTCTATTGTCTACAATAGTAGTAGATAGTCTTATGTATTGTCTATCATCTAATACATCAAACAATACAACATATAATGTCCTAAATTCTTTTACATGATTTTGAATTATCTTCATATTCCCCCACTTTCACTCCAAATATAGGAAAAAATTTCCATCACCACTATTCGTCTCCTTTATCTTCAAACAAAAAATTAATCAAGATCGAACAATATTTGAACTTAGATATTGATAAAGATTTTTTAAACACATTCGTTGGATTATCTTTATATGATATATTCACAATTTTATCTATCATCTAACACATCGAACAATACAACATATAATGTCCTAAATTCTTTTACATGATTTTGAATTATCTTCATATTCCCCCACTTTCACTCCAAATATAGGAAAAAAATTTCATCATCACTATTCGTCTCCTTTATCCTCAAACAAAAAATTAATCAAGATCGAACAATATTTGAACTTAGATATTGATAAAGATTTTTTAAACACATTCGTTGGATTATCTTTATATGATATATTCACAATTTTAACCTCCTCAAACTCAACTTCATCACTAATGAAGTTTGGTCATTAATGTATTTATTTCTCTCATGGTAAATTTGATAATCAACTAAAAGTTAAAAATTTTAATTGTCACTATAAATAATCACATAATCTTGTACTATACTGAGTTCTCCATCATCCCCTTCTACCATAAAGTCTCTTCTACCCTTTTTGTGAGCACGATGTACTCTACTTTGGTAGTTGACAATGTCACCACAAATGTTGTCTTCTAACAAATTGTAGTCCTAAACAATGTGAGCACAAACCTAGAAATCAACTTTCTAATATCAACATTCCTTGCATAATTTGTATTTACAAATTTTTCCATGGTTTTTCTGTATGAATAAATTGTTTATACCCTAGACTATATGATATATATTTTTTATTATTATCTTATCACTCACTTCAAAGTTTCCCAATGAGTTTATCTAGGATATTCCATAAAACATGTTCACAAAACTAATAATGTGGGTCCAATCTGGGTTATTATATACCATATTATACATAATCCTTCATACTTCACTAGCATGGTCAAATCTCCCCCTTATTTTCAAACAACAAGCATGGGTAACAAAGAGCTTTTTATGATGATCCAAAGTTGTACCCACTAGTTTAGATTAATACATCATAAACCTCCATACAACCTTCTTCAAATAGTTTTACTTAGATAAACACAATTCTCTCACCATCTAATTTTTTTATATCCTTCCCAATTAGTTATCTCACAAAAAGCTAAGATTTTTCATCTAAAATTAAAAGTTTAATTTGTCTCTGAGCCTTCCAAATTCTTTTTTCATATTGATTGGTTATAAAAATATAAAAAAAAAACACACATTTATCCTCTTCTCAGAATGTAGACACAATTATTATAATTACACTTAAAAAATATCATCTTTTACAATAAATCATTGAAATTTTTCTACCACTATTGCAAACACTATTTCACATCATACAATAATTTTCTCAATAGACAATTTTTTCTTTGATTCTTAGCAAATCTCCAAATTGTTAATATAAACGATCTCCTCTAAATCTCTATACAAGAAAATATCTTGATGTCCAATTGTTTCATCTCGAGATTATGCTGATTAAAATTGACAACAAAAGATTTATCAAACAATGTTTTACTATAATAACTAATGGCTAATTAAGCTACACAATTTTTGTCAAACCCAGACTAACCTTTCTATAAGCCATCAATCCTCACTTAAGCCTGGAAGAGGAAGAAATTTTGTATCCTTCATTTTTCACAACTAGGATACCAACACTACAAACTCATGGGACTCAAATGTGTCTCACTAAGTGAGACAACCACACTCTCACTCCATTTTGCATGCCTCCTATGAAACTAACACCCTTGTCTTCTAAAAAAGTTCTATATTCACTATTTTTTCATTATATAAAACAGTGAGCAGTGAGCACCAAGCCAAGATGGAAGAGGCCAACTGCTCATTCCACTCCTTCTTATCTCATCTTCATCCTCTTTTCTTCTTCTTAAATACTCAATGTATCTTAAACACTCAATGTATGAAGGAGTATTCTTTCTCATTTTTCTTCTTCTATTTTCAGCTAAATATATGTTGGAGATCCCACATCGACTAGATATTAGAGCCTTTCATAGTATATAAGTGGGTGCAAACCTCACCCCATTGAGCCGGTTTTATGGGGTTGAGTTAGGCTTAAAGTCCACTTCGTAATATGGTATCAGAACCATTTCGAGCCTATCCTAGCGAGTTATTGTTGGGCTTATCAGGCCACCCGCTATCGGACCACAGCCTTTCATAGTATATAAGTGGGTGCAAACCTCACCCCATTGAGCTGATTTTATGGGGTTGAGTTAGGCTTAAAGTCCACTTCGTAATAATATATCCTTTTCATTTTCTCCTTGTTATTTCCTTATTATATTCATGTTACATTGATATACATTATTGAATAAAAATATGTTTTTGGAACTTTGTTTATTGTATCTTAAGGCTTACATGGGATAAATAAACTTTTTGATGCGCTTAAAATGTAAAATGTTTGACTCACTTAATGAACTTTTAATAAAAACACTTAAAAACTTCAAGATCCTTGACATTCAAAAATTATTTGAATATAGAATGGATTATAGACATAGTTATAAAATGTGGAAGTGGAACTAAAAAACAACTCAATAAAGTATATAATTTTGTAATTGTGATAAAATTTTGTTTATATTTCTGTGCAGCTTCTAGCTCTTTTTTTTTTATAGATTTGTATGAAGGTTTTGATATTAACAATGTTGGATTTTTGTGTAATCAAATCAAACAAAAATTACTCAAAAAAAAAAAAATAATGAACTTTTTAATTTTTACGTGCTCAACTTTCCTAACAAAAATTTGTCCCTTAAAAACATCAAAAATCTTGTGTCATAACCGATTTCTTATAAACATGTAATCAAATAGTTTTGTTGACATCATCCAAAAGTCATCAAAGCAAACTCCATTATAAAGTTGTAAAGGAAGCATCATAGTCACGTATATAAATATATAATGTCTTTTTTTATTTTTGACTTCAAAAACAATGATATCACACGTTATTCTATTATTGCAAAAACAATTAGTCATTGGAGGAAATGAAACAAACAAAAAGAGAAAGAAGGGATGAAGGAGGTATACGATTTGAAAATTGTAAGTCGAATTTAAAGTAGTGAGGGGTAGAAGTGTTTCTAAAGAATACCATTGGAGTAGTGATAACGAGTGACAAAAAGAACAAATCGAAAAATTAATGAGTTGCGAAATGATTTTTTTGATCTTAAAAACACTATATCCATTACCATAATAACTATTTATTATGATAGATAAATTAACAATCAACATATATCATAATTAGAATCTCACCTATTATATTATAACAAGTTTATTTATTATAGTTACAAAATCATATTAAATTATTTGACTTAGCAATATTATATTGTTAAACTCATTCTTTAAACAAAATTTAAGCTTCCAACGTTAATTGAGTAGACGAAAAGAATTAATGTGACTGAAAAGGAAATATTGGAAGACTTTGTTGCACAGACTATTAAATATTTTTATGAATAAACTTATAGAACAATTTTTCAATAATTAATATTACAAGACATGGAAGAAAACTCTTTCCTTAAAAGTCCACCAAAGAAAAAAGAGCCATATGAAACACTGAGGTTGTTGAAATGGAAGTGTGATTTCTGAGTTTCTACTTTCAAAATGTTAAAGGAAGTAGGTTGCAACATTTATTATGTAACAAGTTGAAGACTTTGGTTACATAAATCTTGTTAGTCTATTTTCTTTTTTAACATGGTACCGAATATTTTCAACAACATTTTGAACTAGGTTTCCTATAGTTTTGAAACTAATAATATTAGAGTTAGATATAAATTAATAAAAATTATTATAGTGACATTTTTTTAATCATTATTGTATTAAAATAATTATTCAAAGATTTAATACTACTTCTGTTCCCAATATTTTTCATAATTACTTCATATAATTTTTCAATTTTTGTGGATTCATTGTAGTGCCAAATTTTGTTAAATTACTTCAATCTATTTTCTTTTATTAGATTAACGTCGAGGTCATTAAGAAAGTGATGATTTGATAGATAAAAATTGATACATGAAGTCTTATCATTTAAACCTAATTTTTATTATTTATTTAAAAATTTGACTTGGATAATACGACCTTATTATGTGTCAATCTCTATTTACCAAATTATGATCATTTTAACGAAAAAAAAAACTGAGTCATTTTAATAAAGTTGAAGATAATATTGAGTGGGAAAAAAGGTGATGGCCTCCATTGAATAATTGCAAAAATATTATAAAAGGTGATATCAAACCTATTTTAAATAAATTAATTTATTTTCCAACTAACCACATCCCTTTTACTTTGTTGGAAGGAAACCAGTTATTCAAATTTAAAAGACTAAAACATTTTTTATTAAAATAAAACAAAATAATTAAAAAATACAGTCTGTCATCTTTGATTTTGCGTGAACGAAACATCTTGAAGAATCTCTTAAAAATTAAGATTATGACTCATATATTAAAAATATTATGTAAATTTGTGATGAAATAATCAATAGAAAAAACAATTTATTACAATTATAATGATATAAATGGAAGAGCACCCATATTATTTTTCATCAATTTTAATAATTTTTATAAAGTGGTTATTTTATAATTGGATATATATTGTAAATGCAAGTATTAATTTTCCCTCTTAACGACATTAAAAATATAGTTGACATGTCGAAAAAATTAACTAAAAAAGATTAAAAACTAAAAATTTGAAAAAACATAAAAGGCTTAATATTTTTATTTTGACACAAATTTTTTAAGATAGAGGATATTTAAATAAAATTCTGAACTATAAAAACAAGAAATTATTTTCTGTCTTAAAAGTGCCCCTTCTTGAAACAGGTAAATAAAAAGTTATTACAATTATAAAGTTTTATATTGAAGAAAAATTGCAAAGAAACCTTAAAAATAATGTGATGGGTTATTGAAGTTTGGTGAAGCAAATAACACCAATTTTTGTTGAAGTCCATGGAAGTTCCCTACTTCATCTTTGCATAAATAGAAAGGTGGGTGGATGTTGGCATTTACTTCAAATGCTTCAGTGACAGACCAAAAATAATTTAAAAAACAAATTAGTTGGCCAACCAAATTAAATACTTTGAATTCATTTATTCAAGAACATTTAAAATGGCTTCCAACTACTAACTATAATTGACTATGGGTAGCTACATATAATTAAAAAACTGACACTGAATGCCATTATTTTTATCTTTTGTTTCTTTATATAGGTAGATAAAAGAATGTAATAATCATGCACTTTTAATATATATTTTTAAGTAACTTTTATGATATATAATTATTTATAATTGGATGATAGTATAAAACTATTTTTTATTAATTTAGTTTTTGAAAAATGTAGATTTAAAAAGAGAAAACAAAAATTAGAATTAGTTATTGGAATTTAATTTTTAATAACTTTATAATTTACTAGTGGAAACACATGTATATGACGGTGTGTCTGTATCCGCGTTTTTTAATTTGAATGAATCGAAATTGAAAAAACAAAAAATAATATATATAAAAAACGATGAATTGATTTATCAATTTCTTTTTTGTTTTTTAGCTTGGACTTTTCTTCCTCTTTAAACTTTTTTTCTTATTTTTTCGTTAGTGATTTTGGAATTGGAGGGCGTAATGGGGTTTGGACTAAGATTGAGATTCACTTGATGGTAAATGCAAAAGAATGATGGTTTCACCAAAGAATGAAGTTGCTTGAAGTGGAGTGGAACAATGAAGAGAGTGACTGGAAATAGATGTTATTTTCTTTGATATGTGAGATTCAATATTTTTTTTTTGTCATTGTCTTCTTCTTATTTTCTAAATAAAATTCTCCCATAAAGGTTGTGGCTTAGGTTCTTAAAATAAGAAGTTAAAGAAATAGTAGGAATTAGTTTGCATATGAAAACTGCCCTTTAATATTAATTTTAAAAATTAAAAAATAATTTTATTTTTAGGTAATATGAAATTATTTTTATTTTTCTTAAAAAATTGATAACATTGATATGCAAGTGATTGATATTAATGAATAAAGTAAAATTGATCAATGAATGAGTTTGTCTAGATAACATTGTTATGTAGGTGATTGTTATTAATGAATGGGGAAAATGTGATCAATTAATGAGTTTTTTTGTAAATTGTATGCAATTGTATAGATAACATTGATATGCAGATAATTGTTATTAATGAATGTATGAAAAATTGATAAAACAATTATTTTTCTAAAAAAAACAAACTTACTATGATGGATATTGTAATAGATGACATAAAAAATCTTACTATGACAGGTGTAGGAATATTTGTCATAAAAAATTACTTACTATGATGGTGTTGAAGAGAACCATCATAGTAAGTCGTATTTTCTATGACGGTTGTAGAAATATCAGTCATAGAAAGTTTCGTTTGAACATATTATGATAGGTATTTTGTACATTTTATGATGGTTTATAGACAACACTCATAGTAAGTCAACTTACTATGCCAATTTTTCAACCGACATAGAAAGTACAAAGTTTTTATAACGCTTGAATCTATATCATCATCAAAACCGTCATAAAAAGTCCTATAAAACCATCATAAAAAGTCCTATAAAACCATCATATAAAGTCTTTTTCACTAGTGTTATCTTCAATATTATAATTTTCTCATCCCATAATTAAATTAAAACAATTTTTAATATTTTGCAATAAATAGATTGATTACAGTATTTACATTTAAATTAAAATGCTTTCTTAGTGGATATTATGTTGTTATTAAAAAAATTAAAAATAATGTATTTAACCTATAATCTCCCATATATCCTTTAATAATCAAATGTTATTTATTTCAAATAGTATCTAACCAATAATAATAAGAGAACACATATTAACTACATATTGGTAGTACATTTTAATTATATTTGTGATATTTAAAATTGATCAAACATCATAAAAATTTGTATAACTCTTTATTTAACGAGTTTTACTAGTAATTTTTTTTTTCAATAAAATTCATCAACAATAAAACACATGATCAAGGTTATCAGACTCAAGAGTCTAAGTAGTAGACTTATGGAAGGTCGGTAAACTTGACTCGTAAACCCGACTCGTACACTCGTAAGAGTCTACTTCAAGTAAAAATTCAATAAAAAAAATATTCCTATACTAATTCTATAATATTAAATGCATCAATTAAATATTTATAAAGTATAATTACATTTCACTTGTTCCACATTTAAGTAGTAATTCCACAATTTCACTGTATTAACCAAAATCAAAATAATAAAAAATAATTTTATCCCAATTTTATTTCAGGAAATATATGAATCAATGATTTAACAATCACTTTTAATGATAATTCCCAATCTGCCCATATCAATAAACCCTAAAATTAGAATTTTCCAACCCCTCAACCTACAATCGTGTATCCCTAATCTGCCCTTATCAACAAACCCTAAAATTGAAATTTCTCAACCCCTCAAATCCACAGCCACACATTGCAACAACCCAACCCAACCGTAGAGCCTACCTGAACGGGGTTGCAATGACAAGGCATGTGCGACGAGGTATGAAGAAGCACGAGGAAGTGTGGCGAGGCGTGGTGGAGGCGAGGTATGAAGATTTGAGACTGTGAAAACACGCGACAAGGCGAACTAGTTGACTCGACCTCCAACTTGCGATTTTGCACTAAGTTCAGCGAGTCTGTCCGAGTCCACTCCGAGACTGTATAAAAACGAGTATACTCACGAGTTAACTCGTGAGTCATCATTAGACTCTTAAACTCGTTCGAATTTAAAAGTCAATCCACGAGTTTGATAACCTTACATATGACATAATTAATGTCTTAAAATATAAATCGATAACATTACTTTAATAAGAAAAGAGTTTGATAAGATATCGCAAAAATAAGCTATAATTTCCTCTTTTTACAAAATTAAAAATGGTAAAACTTGGTGAGAGTTTGAATATATAATACATGTTTTATTTTTTAAAATAATATGTCGGAGATTCCATATCGACTAGATTCTATCGATTAGATATAAGAACATTTCAAAGTATATAAGTGAGTGCAAACTTTATCTTATAAGTCAGTTTTATAAGATTGAGTTATATTGAAAGTCCACTTCTTAAGATAGTGTTAGAATCATTTTAGAGTCTATCCTAACGAGAATTTGTATGTTGGGTTAATCATGTTACCACCCATAATATATAATTTCACACACAAGTTGGAAGATTTCAATCTAAGAGTGTGTGTTGGAGATCTCACCTCAACTAGAGATAAAGATATTTCAAAATATATAAATTAGTGCAAACCTCATCTTATAAACCGATTTTATAAAAATTGAGTTAGATTTAAAGTTTATTCTTTAATATAATATAAATCACATACTAAAACTCGCTTGTTTTAATTTAAATTGAAAGGACTTTTTATAAGAGATAACCTTATTCAAATTTTTATATTATGATGTAATTGGTTATCTTGGCAGCATTTTCTTATACCGAAATCTCGAATGTGAAATTTTATTATTTATTATTCTATGGTTATTTTTTCTGTAAATAAAATTGTCTGCCAATAGGTTTTAAAAAATTCAAAATTTCAGTGAATAGTAAAATTGATCATAACTATAAGATATATAGAAATGATTTGATTTTATTGTTAAAGTAATATCAATTATTTTAAATTTCTTGGAATAGATTTTTTTAAATATATTAACTATGCATTCCAATTGATTAATGTTTTAGCGTTCATTTTTTATATGTGTTGACGTTTACTATTCTCAATAAAATATTAAAACATCTATCCAAAATTTTTCACAATAAATATTATTATTTTGAAATGCTTTATAATACATGTATAAAAAATAAATACATTTTAATAAAATTAATCTCTAAAATAAATATTTGGATATTATCTTTGATTGTTTATTTTTTAATTCGAATGAAAATATTTAGACTTATAACATATATATAATTTTGACTTTTAATATTTATCTCCTAAAATTTCTAACTTTATTATTTTAGTTGCTTTTGTTATATCTTTGTGGAGTATTTTTTTTTTACATAGCTTATTAAAGGTTATGCTAAATATCAAGTGGCTCTAACTACGTTTTCATCATGTGACAATTTAAAAAAAAACTTTTTTTCATGGTTTTAGAGTAAAAAAAACAAGTGAAAGTACAAGAAAACTTTTTATATAGATAAATAATTCATTTTCAAATATAGTTCGAAAGTTTTACTTAAGAAATGAGTTTAAAAAATTATATAAAAACAAAATATTTATTTGATACCAAAATAAACTATTTATTTCAAGTATAGAATAGTTGGATCACTTAAAATATTCATTATGTGTGATTTTAAGATGTGTTGGAATGTTGATAATGAAATAAGAGATATATTGTTAATGACATTGATAATTTTACACTAAGTCGAACATGTAATTTGGTTCAATGAAGGAGTTTAAAGAAATTATTCTTAAACATTTTGTATTGAATAAAATAAAAGTTAAATTGATTAAAAATAATTGTAGAATAATTATAGCTAAGTCTAATAATGAAATGATTTTCTCGTATTTGTTAAAAATGTTGGACATTATGAAACCTGAAATAAAAACTATGCAACCCAAATATAATTTTGGATGAGTCTCCAACAATAGAAATGTCAAATCAAAACGAGTGACATAAGTTAAGATCTAAAAGATGAAATCAATTTAAAATTAATAACCAGAATGAGCAATTATTCTACTAGGATTACATTTGGAGTAGCACAATAAGCTAAGAGAAAATTTAAGGAAATGGTAGAAAGAAATGCATTTTAGCAATATACATGGTTGTATAATGCATCAATTGTTTCGTGGTAGAGGTCACGTGAACCAATTTAAAATTGAATCGTGATGTTTAAGATGCTACTCTCTTAAGTAGAATTTTTTTTTTGACTATTATTTATAATTTTTATTTCATTGGTAAACACTTGATCTAACAATCATATGCTACAAAATTAAGGTGGAGCAATGTCAGTAAACACATAAGATGAAACTAAATGTACACAAGTGATTTGAGATTATTTTGATGAAAGTACAACACTTTTTGCATACTTTTCAAAGCTATTTACTACTTCTATTTACACAAATTTTATTATTTTGAACATATTCCACCATATTAAAAAAAAAAAATCACACAATAAGTTTGGATGAGAATTATATCATATAAACTCACAAGTTAAACTAGAACATAAACTATTCATAATTCACTACATAAACCAATACGTGTTTATATATCATGTCAACCTTGGTATTACACATTAACCAACACTACATGATCCCTACTACACAAAATGACATTGAGTATGCCTGTTACATAATGCACAACACAAACAAAATCAAAATGATACTTATTACATAACATGACACTAAGAATAGTAAATAACCATCTATACTATAAAATTAAAATGAAAGTCCAAGACATAGCCACACCAACACATGTTAATCATATTCCTTTATTTCTCTCAAACAATAACCTTATCTCTAAGTTTTCCATTATCATTTCCAATTCATGAACCATGCTTTAACACTTTGTTTGGATTGACCAATTTACTCTTAGAGTGGATTTGAGGGTTAAGAAAGTCTAAGTATTGTTCATGCATGGTTGGGTGGTTTGACACTGATTTGGGAGGAAAGAAAGGAGAGAGGAGGTGAAAGATGTCCCCTCCTAAACTGTAAAGAAATGCATGGAAACATTGATATGAATGAGCCAATTACAAATGTGCCCCTGAAGCTTCACGTGCATGGAAACTTTTTTCTCCAGCTTCAACCACGTCCACTGCCTCTGTTTATCCATTCTCACACACTGAAAATATTCGAAAGATATTGTGTAGGTGACGCAACTTGGTTATGAAAATAAGGTGCATGAAAGGCTCCTGAAAAACAAGACTCCAAGTCATTTCATCACACACAAAGAATACACATTTATCAACCGCGCAACACTTTGACTTACATTTTGCTTGAATAGTTTCTTTTGCAAGTTTGACTCTTGCAATGTAGTTTCAAACACTCCTTGTAGGTTTCCAACAACATTGTCTTCCAAGTAAGCAAGTTTTGATACACTTGCATGCACTTCAAATATTCATTGAGACTCATTTTTCTTTAACCAATATGATCCTTATGAATTATATAACGAATGTCTCTCTCATGTTGAGTATATTGCTTTGTTATTTCTAAGTTAGTTCCACAATATGCATGCACCCATTGTGACTGTTTCTATGTGAAAGAACCAACATTTGCATGTTCCCGTAAGCTCCATAACCGATTAGGCTCGGAGACATAACTGGTTATGGTTAAGGCCATAATCGATTATGGTGTATTGAAGGTGCTATGGTAGGTTCTATTGAAGATGCTAGAGGCTGATCGATAAGAAATGAGTAACTGCATCATCATTGCTATCAACAATGTGTACATTCTCACTTAGTTTAACTTTGCTTCACTCAATAGGCACATTTAACGTGTTTTACATTTTGTTTGGATGAGTAGTTGTATTGGTTAGAGTAGTGACCATAGTCTATTGTGACTTGGAAATTTTTTAAAAATACAAATGCATGGGTTGAACATTGTAACCATTATTGGATATTTGTAATCAATTTAGACTTAGTGTAATCACTTAACATCGACTACTTAATCGATTAGGATGTGGACCTTAATCGATTATGTTCTCAAGCATTATCGATTAGAAACCCTTATTTTTATTAATTTATAAATATTTATTTATAAATAAATATATAAACTTTTATTTATAAATATTTTTCTTTATTTTAATTCAAATATTTTAAAAATTTCAAAAAATTGTGTATTTCGATAAATTAATAAATTACATAATTAATTTTTGTAACATTTCATTCACACTAATCATATTATCTAAATGCTTTCACTATTTTCAAAAACCTAACTTTCAACTTTCTTTTTCCTTCTATGTGAACTCTCACTCTCACCCTCATCCAACTCACAAACATATCTTATCTCTTTTTTAACTTTTCCATTCTATCTTCTATCTTTTATCTCAATCATTTCATTTTAAAATTTTACTTCTCTTTTTCAAAATTTTCTGATTTAAATATAATTTCATCTAAAAGCTTCATTTACTTTTACTGAAATAAACTACATGCAAATATGTACATTCATTGACGAGATTGTCATCCTATTTAAAGAAATTACGTTTTCTCTTTGATTAAAAATAAAAGATTAGACCATTAAAATTAAAATAGGCGTGGGTGGAAAAAATTATCATTAACAAAAAAAACTTATAATCTATTTTATACAGCTCCAAAACTTTCTCCCAACATCGTTTTCATTTCATAAAGTTACCAAATTTTTCTCTGGATGATAATTTGGTAGATGCCATTGCTAAAAGTGAAAGCTCTTATCAAGGGCATCATTTATCCGATGCAACCGAAATGGAAAGTGAAAGTGATAAACAAGACAAAAATGGAGTTACAGAAATCCAAAACACAAAATTACCACACCCAACCCATATTACTTACTTATATAGCATAATTAAGGCAAAGCTTTAAATAACAATTAAAATTAAAATATAATTATGAGAATAATTTTTAAAAAATATTTTCCTTTTTTTCACATTAAATTAATTTTTTTTCTTAATATAAATTTTAGACTCCTAAATATTTGTAGAAAAAAATTATTAAAATATTTTTTACCAGATTTTTTCATGTAATAAACATATTCTAAATATGGATGTTAAAATATTTAAAATTAATATGTATATTATACTTTCTTTGTAAAAAAATATTTAAAATTAATTCTTTCTTTGTAAAAATTAATTTCAATAATTTTTTTACTATAAATGTAAAAAATATACTGAAATTTGAATTAAAAGTAAAAAATAAATTTCGTCTTATATATAATTTTTTAAAATCATAATAATCCGAACGAAGTACATTATCTGTATTTAAATTATTAAAATTGGTGAAAACTGGTACAGTAGTTGATCTAATATAGTAATGTAGCTGAAATACTACGGAAAAGTAGTGGACGAGCCAACAGTCAAATTTTATCCGTTAGATGAGCTAACATTTTGTAGAGATATTTTTAATTTAAATATTTTAAATATAAGTAAAAAAAGAGAGCAATTAATTAAAATAAATACAATTTTTATTGTAAAAAAAAGAAGGAAAAAGAAAAAAAAAAGAGTAAAATCAATGGTGATGATGATGATGCAGTGCACAGGTGAAGCAGTTAATTAAATGGGTGCAAGTGGCAAGTGGGAAGTGGGAAGTGAAACTTAGCTCAGTCTTCTCGAAAATCCAAAGAGGGAAAAAGGGAACCACCAAGCTCCATGCTTTTTCTCTCTTAACCCAAAATTCCATTCTATTCCTTTCACCACGCTTTCTCTGCTCTCACTTCCCAAATCAAATCTGAATCACCAAATCCAACACATTCAAAAATCATTTCTCATTGATTCCCTTTTTCTCTCTCTGTTGCCTTCTGCTGTGCATGGCTATTGCTGCAGCAGCTGTTGTCCTGCCATTGGGTCTCCTCTTCTTCGCCTCCGGCCTCCTTGTCAATCTCATTCAGGTTTCTCTTTTCCCCCTTTCACTGCTGTATCTCTTCTTCTCTCTCAGATGTATCCAAAATTTTTCATTTCTCCACATCATCATGCAAACCGGAGGTTCCACCAATATCTCCCAACTCTTTCTTAACTCATTCACCACTTTTCTACTGATGGAGTGGAAGAACTATTTCCAACATTTCGTGACTGAGAAATGGTAGCATACACCGGTCTCACGCACTCTTTTGAACACGCTCCTTATTATTGGTTGAAATTATAAACTGTAGCGGGTTCCATGTTTGGAGGCCCACATTGAGAAAATCAGCTACTTGATAGTTGGGAGTTTCGGGGCTGTTCCATCTAATGGACTGGTCTTTTGGGTTTAATTCTCCTCTTCTTAAGTCCTTACATTCCACTTCTCATTCTCCTTTTAACAAGTTTATCTTGATTTTATAATTTTCGATAAAGTTTAATCCGATAAGTGTGTCTTAGAGAGTGATGCTGACACTCCTCTTGTTAATTTGTTCATCTTCATTGCAAACCAACAGTGCAAAATTAGTTTTTTCATTTTTTTTTGTTTCATGCCACAAAGGAAATTGTAAAGGAAATGAAAAAAATACTATGAAAGATGTGGAGTTGCTCCGATTAATTTGTTTGATCTTTTGATTAATTTGTCTCAGGCGATATGCTACGTTGTTTTAAGGCCGGTGTCGAAGAATTTGTACAGACGGATCAACCGGGTTGTAGCAGAACTGTTGTGGCTGGAGCTTGTATGGCTTATTGATTGGTGGGCAGGAGTTAAGGTGTTTGTCTAGATCTAAGTTTTCTATATTTTTCTTTGGTCCTGTTGGGATAAATTTCTCAATAAACACCGAGAACAAAAGAAGATAAAATAATTTAAGCTTCTCCCCACAAGTTAAAACTACCTTGTATATAAGATTAATGGATATTCTCTCATTTAACTTTTTTAAAAACTGATTTTAACTTCTCTGGCTAATTTTTAACTTATGGGAGAAGATTTATCCAAACAGGTGTTTTTTGGGCACTATTTTTTAAATCGCCAAATATTAGTTGTTAATATATTAGTTTTTATTGGTGGATACTAAAGCCCACACCTATCTCTTCCTTTCACTTTAACCACTTTTGGGACTATTTTTGTCTGCAAATTTAGTTAGTCATCCACCACTGTGTAATTTGTTTTGCTTGCTCTATGTGGTATTCTAGAAGATACGGAAGTGAGCCTCTATATTATTCTCATAGTACATTTCTTTTCTAGAAACCTGTAAGGATTAAATAGCTGTTTAGGGTAATCATCTCTTCCCTCTCCTTGGATGGTTGTTGTAAAATTAAACTTGGGCAATCTGGCTACCTTGTGCATGTGACTTACAAGGAACAATATGTTACGGGCTCTACAGTGTTGCATATTTAGTCCCAAATGTTCCAGTAAAAAATAAAAGTGCATGTTTTTTACTTAGCAGTACTAAAAGCGAATACTATTCAGTCAAAGGGCTTTATATTCATGAACAAAATAATGAAGACATAAAAAATAGCCATTTTAGTTTGTTTTCATAAACCTACAAATACTATCTTCTGAAGAAAATTTTTCTAAGTAAAGCTTATCTCATAGTCACTTGTTTTTAGCTTAAACAAAAAAATGTCTGACTTGAATGGACTTCCAACTCAATCAAACTAGTCTAGCAGGTATTTATTTTATATAAACAAAGTAATTGAGCAAAGGAAACTGCCACTTTCCATTAATTCTTTGAGCTGCAATGGGCAGAGCTAGAAATTTTGGAGATAATTGTTTTTTTTTATAGTTTCTTAGGTTTTTCTTGGACTTGAAATAATTGGAATGGGATGTTTATTTCATTAGTAGTTGCATGTACTAAAAGGGTAGGATATTAGGTTTTTTGGATCTAAAAGTTGAGGAAGATCCAATGGTGTGATGCTACATAGCTCTACAATCCATATGATTGGTGAATATTAGAAGCATTTGTTATCTTTTATTAATACCTCCCTCCCCTTTTATCTTGATTAAAATTTCTCCCTTTTCTGCCTGCCCAGTTGGGTAAAAAAACTATCAAAGAGGTAAAGATTTAGAGAGTGACTGAATATTCCTACTTACAAGATATAATTTAATTTAACTTGTAATTTTCATTCTTCTCTATTTTTAATCAAGCTTTTCTTATTCAAAACAAAAGTGTCTGTTTGTTATTCCTAGCCAGAACTTTTTCTTGTGAATTGAAGCCTGCTTACAAATTTCTTGATTTTAAATAATTTTTCGTGCAAGGGGATATTGCTTTTCTCTATTATTGTATTGCAAGATCAGATGGAAAGATTAACTCCATTGGATTATTCTTCAAAGAGCTCCTTTTGAAATCAGTTCATTTCAAAAGAATGGTAATGAGTTAGGTGGTTGGTTTATTGCTACCATACCATATGGAATTCGAGAAATATATTCTCTCTCAAGATCAAGATCGTTGTCTTGTTTTAATACTTTCAGAAGGTCTGATGTTATCAAATAAATAAAATTGGTTATTTGAAAATAATAATTTATGCTCAGTAATTTAATAGTTTATTCAGTTGCATTTCATATAACTTATTCTCACATTTGGAACTTTCTGTCTCTAGATCCAAATATTCACAGATCATGAAACCTTTCGTCTAATGGGTAAGTCCTTTTTTAGTCATGTATTTAGCATGACACTCTTGCTCTCATTCTTTCTTAATGTGTTGTGCATGTATTCTTATCTTCTGGAAAGGAAAAAGGGGGAGATTCTGGGGTTAACATTTGCTTACGTGTAACAATGTGATTCTGTTTTGTATAATCAGGTAAAGAGCATGCCCTTGTGATGAGCAATCACAGAAGTGATATTGATTGGCTTGTTGGATGGGTTTCAGCTCAGGTGATTGTCGTCTATGGTTTGATATTTTCCACATCTTCAATGAAAGCAAATTAAAATTAATTCATACTTGTGTATTAATACAAGTAATTTATATTATTAATTATTTTGGATTGTCTGATACCAGGACAAACGAACACATTTTAGGGTTACTTGTGGATACATATAATAAAATATTGCTAATCTTTGATTTGTTATCTTATGATTTTTGTGACATATTTGTTTGGTTTTTGCTTCAACTGCTGATTGGTTATTCAATATCATTCAACAGCGTTCAGGTTGTCTTGGCAGCACCCTAGCTGTGATGAAGAAATCTTCAAAGTTTCTGCCGGTATGTGCTTGTGACTTTTACTTTCAAAATGAATTTATTTAGTCATTATGTACTGTAGACATCACCTAAAGTGCACTCTGCATTTAGAGGATCTTAATTTGCAGAAACAGTAACATCCAATTCTCTTTTATATGTTCTACTTTCTCTCATATTTTCGTAACATCAATTATAAGCTTTCTAGTATACTTTCATCTTTGGATTTCTCAATTAGATTATCTTAAACCTTGTAAAAACTAGGAGCAATTTACCTTCTTGGAAGCACAATAACTCAGTTTTTTAAGCTCCCTCTTGGGAATAATTTTGGCTTGTATTATTCTTGTAAATAGAATAAAATCTTGTATATTTGATATTATTAGGATGGATTTTTTTCTTCCTACTTCCTCTATTTCTCTTTCTATGCAAGAGCCTATAAAAAGGGATTAGAGCTTGTGTTCCGACACAGAAATATGTTCATTCTAGTTGGTATTAGAGCTCTTGATCTCGAGGACTCTGTTTTTGGTGCCACTGCTCAGTCATTGTTGCCACTTTTGTTGTTGCTGCTGCCCATTGGGTTGGTGATTACACCTGGAGGAGTGCCTCCTAATTACCGGCTCATCTCCACTGAATCATGGTCATCCAATGCCGCATGTGCTGTTTGAATCTCTGGTGCATGTGAGTCACATGCCATTCTTTTGACGGTTACAAAAGGGGTTGTTGACAATCCTTCTTCCAAGTTTAGGGGTTAGCTTGCTCGAATTAGATACAATGCATATATGATATGACAGTACGGTTATTCTAACACAATAGGATACATGCAAGATACATATTTCAGAATGTATAAAAATTCACAAAATGTAATGAATATATATATCTTCAAGTGCAAATTCAAATTAAAATCACATTTTTTAGACATTGTGCTGAAATAATTTTTTTTAAATCATTGTAATCGTAAAATACTTTTTAGTATTTAAGTGTAGGAATAATGTTATCAATGTCACTACTTTTTTAAATTAATTTGTAGAGAACAATTTCCCTCTTTGGTCTATGAAGAAACAATGTTTATATGTTTCTATATTACACATACTCTTCTTATTGTTTTATTGGATATAAATGCATTAAAAGCTTGAACATTTTACCAACACGTATCGATGAAGTAAGTATCTTTGATACGTGAAACAAATAAAAGTATTGGTGCTTGTAGGTTTGGATATTTCATTGATACATAGAAGTACCTTAGAATATCAGTATCGAATATGTACCGACATGGATATGTGAAGTAAATTGAAGTGTCAATGCTTTGTACCCCCTTTTGTTTAGCATGTCTGCAATCCTTTGATGGAGAGCCCCTTGCTGCCCTGTTCTTGTCTTGACTGAAGAGAAGATATTGTCTCTCTAGTTCCTAGGTTCCAATGATATTTGAAACTTGTTGGGTTTGTGATAGGCCCTCGGACAATAGGGAGGCCCTGCGGAGTAGGCCCAAAAATGTGGAAAGTGTATGTGAGCAGGAATAGGAAATTTGTTTGGAATGATGAGGTGGGGAGAGAAAATGAGGGAAAGGATGATATGAGAGAATTTGGTTATTTGAGGGAAAGAGGCTGTTGAGGATGGGAGGAAAAAAATACCTTTCTCTGTGTGGTGGTGGAAGTTTCTCTACTGCATTTTACTTCAGTCATCAATAATACATATTATTCATCCATTCTCATTTTTTGGTTTGCATAAGTTCGTATCAACTTGATGTTCATAATTATCTCTAGTGGGCTTAGTTCATTCGTGCCACTCTTAGAGGCTAAGTTGTACTTATGCAGGTCATTGGCTGGTCAATGTGGTTTTCTGAGTATCTTTTTCTGGAGAGAAGTTGGGCCAAGGATGAAAGCACATTAAGGGTATGACATGCTAAAATTTAATTAGTTTATATTTTTATGCTCACAAGATAAGGATACATGCTTGTGCTGTCAAAACTGATGTGTTCTTATTTCTTACTTATGCAGCAATACATTCAATGGCTATAAATTTTCTCTCTGGGTGCATTAGCTGTTTGATTTCATTTGGGAATCTCATTTGAATATTTTGTTATCATATCTGCAGTCAGGCATCCAACAACTGAGTGATTATCCTCTTCCCTTTTGGTTGGCTCTCTTTGTAGAAGGAACTCGCTTTACACAGGCAAAACTATTGGCTGCTAAGGAATATGCAACTTCCACTGGATTGCCTGTTCCTAGAAATGTTTTAATTCCAAGAACTAAGGTGAATTATATATATTTTCTGCCTTTCCTTCTATTGCTTTTCCTTCCATGGATTGGAAGCTACACTGTGTTAATCTGTGTTAGCGGCCATTACAGTCTTGCAAATCTTAGTAGTATTGCTGTTGAGATTGTATTACACTTCCACTGCTTGTTATCAGGTTGATGTCACTCTAGCTGGTATGGATCGTAAAAAGGTTCATTCAAATTAGAGAATCACTTGCTAGGTTTATGTGGGTATTATAGTTAATTTGTTTTGAAGACTATATGAAAATTCACCAAGAGATGTAGCCGGAGACAGGATATTTAAATAAACTTCATAGATTTTGACCAATAAGAATAGTAAATATGAGTTCTTTTTAGTTTTTCCAATTTAATTAGTGTTTGTCTGAGTTTTGAACATCTCGTATGGTTGGTTGCTGTGTCTTTTTATCTCCTGTAGATTATGCCTTAACAAAATTGGACGAAGGGCCCTTTATGATTCTGTACAGGTAAGGATTATGGTTTTATTGGGTCAAGTTTAGATATTTTTGGTGGCCCCTTAGGTGCTTTGAACAGCACCTTTGGGAATATGGACTTGATTTAGAGGTGCATCAGAGAAAACCCAGGAAAGAAACTGTTTGGATTTTGTTACAGGACGGGACTTTAGGTAGTTACTCTGTTTTTCTGTTTTTATGTTGAGAGTTGAACAGGTAGTTGTTAGCTATAAAACAAGGTTGCTTTGATCTGAGTTGTTAATTTTTTTGGTCAGACTCATTTTGTAAACTTCTGTATCTTTCTCCTAATTCAATAATTCAATACATCTGTAATCCATTCATTCTTTGCATTTCCTATTCCTCCAATTCTTCTGTTAGGTTGAATTATTCTTATGTGCTTTTGCGGAAAACAGGTTAGAATGGTATAGAAAATCAAACAGAACAAGAAAAGTGACCAATGAATTACGTCTAGGGTCTGTTTGCTTCACACAAACAAGAGCCATGCAATTCAGCTGTCTTATAATCTATTAAAGAGAAAGTGTTGAAAGGGAAAAAGAACGAACCCAATAAGCATGAAGGAATCTGTATGCCAATTACTGAGCGGTTGATATTATTTATATTGTCATACGCTCATAAATACAAGGGTTTACAATTACCCTATTTACTGTGATTATATAATAATATACAACATAAAATCATACCATAACTACCCTATTTACATTGTTTCTAACAAAAAGCATTATAGAATTTGGATCCATATAGAATAGGAATCTTTATATATATAAGGAGATATTGTCACCCGTAGATGTGACAATATTATATTCTGATTTTAAAAGGCCCACATTACTACTTTACCCCAGAACATATGTAAACTGTTTCTTAGCTCTCATATTTATTAACTCAACAACAATTTTTATTTTTACACTGTAATATTTATTGTTTAGTATATTGTTTTGTTTCTTTCAGGGTTTTGTGTCTGCAGTAAGTCATATGCGCTCATTTGTTCCTGCCATTTATGATGTAACAGTAGCTGTCCCCAAGAATTCCCCTGCTCCTACAATGCTAAGACTCTTCAAAGGGCAAGCTTCAGTGGTAAGACAATCAAAATGAAGATTTATAAATAGCTCCATCTTAAGTGCCCATCAATTTTTTTTCTGCCTGTATTATGTAACTGTCATTGAATATCGTAATAGGTAGGGAGAATAATGATATTTTTCCTCATTAATTCAGCTGAAACATATTATAAAATATATAGACGGAGAGGAGAGAGGAAAATAGGTGAAAAAGTTTCCCCAAACTTATATAAACTCCTCAAATAACAAAACTGGAACATAATGATTAAATAAAGTTATCCTAATCCTAATCTGTTGTGATCCGACATTGACATATGTCCAAAAGTAGAGCTTATGTTATGACTCATGAGAGCTTGAGCAATCCTCATGACCTAACCTCATGAGCTATATTTTGGAGTTAAGTTAGGGCTAACCCAAAATCAAGATGGTATTAGGGCATATTGAAAATTTGATATTGGGTTGGGCCACCCTCAACTGTCAAAAATCGACTTTATCCCGTGACTTTTCCAGTGCAATAGAAAAGCCTGTCCTACAATATCCACGTATCAGACACAATTGTTATTCCCCCGTCAATGGTTTTATTGACTTTCCCTTTCTTTAAACTCAGTAGTCCCTATGCTCTCGGTAAGTTTACTGTGCTACACTAATCTCTGATGTGAATGTAACTGCTGAAATTAACACTTATGGGATTAGAAATTGGAATTTCAGATAAGATGAAATGAATGATAATGAATGATTTCCTTGCTCAGTGTGTGCCTTGAATGTGCTCAATAGTTAATATTTAGTACAAGTTTATTTGGCTGATTTTGACACTTGCATAGTGGTATTAAATTATTAATACTTGGATATTCCTGTAACTAGGGAAAATGGAGGCCATGAAAAGGACATCTAGACAAGGAGTCTGGGGTTCAGGGAAAGTTGGAGGATGTTAGTAGATCTCTGTTTTAAAAGGGTATAGGTTAAGTTAGAATAAGAAAGGGAGGTTAGAAGGGGACTGGGTCCCAATTCTATCAATAACACTAGCTAGTATTTGGTAATAAAGGTAGATTGGGGATTTATTGAAGTGACTTGTTGAGTTGAGACACAAATTGGAAGGAAGAGAACTATGTCTTTTGAACTCCTGAATGTTAACGAGACAAGGAGAAGTTCCACTGTATCATTCTAAATTACTGGTTTTCTATCAAACTGCTTCCAATTAGAGTGGCTTATGCTATAATATTTATTTTTCTATCTCTAATTCTACCGGAAAATTTGGAATAGGATTCTTGTTTTTTTATCTTTTATGTTAAGCCACGGTATTTTTAGGGATTTTGAAGGTTAGGTTTTGGAATATTTGAGGTTTGCTATTTTGTTGATGCTGAAGAGATTGGATGCTTCTATCGTTTACCTTTTGCTTTAATTTGGTTGACTTCATGAACAGGATCTGTAATATTCATTCCACAGGTGCATGTTCATATCAAGCGGCATTTGATGAAGGAATTGCCAGAAACAGACGAGGCCGTTGCTCAATGGTGTCGAGATATATTTGTGGCCAAGGTGCTTGTTGGAAGACATTTTTTTACTTGTTTCTATTATTGTTTTTTCCACTCTGGGTCCACATATTGGTAGTGTGGTATAATTGTTTTCACTTTGTGTAACTATGATTAATGATAAATTTTGAAAAATTGTTCACAATGTTCTACTTGCACTGTTGATTTTCTCTATATATGATTGTGCCCTGTTAAAAAATATCACTGATTTTATTTTCCTTTTTACCCATTGGAAAACTAGGATGCTCTGTTAGACAAACATATAGCCGAGGATACTTTTAGTGACAAAGAGCTGCAGGATACTGGTCGACCAATAAAGTCTCTTCTGGTAAGATACTTTCTCAGGACTTCTAATATTCTTATTTATCAGATATTCTTTTCTTTTGTATCCCGTTTGCCAATGGATGTTTTCCATTATTTTTGGTCAATCCTATAGATGTTTTCCTAAAGAACCATGAATTTATTTTGGGAGCAGGTAATGATGTCTTGGGCCTGTCTGGTTGTTGCGGGGTTTGTAAAGTTCCTACAACGGTCTTCACTACTATCTTCATGGAAGGGTGTTGCATTCTCAGCTGTTGGTTTGGCAGTTGTTACTGCACTGATGCAAATTATGATTCAATTCTCACAGTCAGAGCGTTCAAACCCTACGAAG
The DNA here is from genome assembly GCF_000499845.2 of Phaseolus vulgaris. NCBI lineage: Eukaryota > Viridiplantae > Streptophyta > Magnoliopsida > Fabales > Fabaceae > Phaseolus > Phaseolus vulgaris. The sequence goes on from NC_023759.2 coordinate 37,631,656, forward strand.
ATCGCACCAGTTCAGTCAAAAAGCAAGGGGGAACAACTAGAGGCTCAGAATGACAAGCAACAGTAGATTATTCTCTTGTTACCCCGACCGAACTTTTCCATACATAGATAGGGACTTCATCTACGATCATGTTTTGATGAACTTGAAGTAGCATTGTGTGATGAGTGACTCACGTAATACTCATTATTTTGATATCAAAATATGACCATGCTATGTTTCTATTCTATATATGCAGTATGTATGCTTAACGATCCATTGTTTTTAAATTTATCAGGATAACATTTTGGCCTAGAAAAAGTCTACTACCTCTTATTTTATTTTTGTGTATCTATGCACTGGCAACAACATTACCGTTCTGGAGGTTCATTACTGGATAATCCGTGTGGTATGTAGAGTTAAGGCCATAACTTAAGTGCTAACAGTTAAGGCCAGAGGTGGACATGTCATATCACCATTATTATCCTATAGCTATAGATCACAAAGGTTCCTGATAATGATGACACCCTAGTGTTAACTATAATTCTATGTTAAATTCACCTTAAGAATAAGGAATGGATAATAATAGTTTATTAATTGAAAGAATATGCAGCGTCTTCAAAATAGAGAAAATGTTTACTATTAAATTAAAGTTGTAGAATGCTTAGAGGATATCGTTATCATAGGCTCACTCACATGGAAGAATAAAATGAGAAATGACAGTTAGTCTTGACTGTACAATATATATATTCTGATTGTTTTTATAAAATGGACAACCTTCTGGATTAATTGACACCAATAATAACTAGAAAAAAAGTAAACTTGGGATAGGATGTGATATGTTATTATCATCTTATTGTTACAATGTTTTGACGATGATTACATGGCTCAGTACTGAGATGAGTAAAGGCAATTTACTGGGATTATCTACTAAACAAGAATTTGCATTTGCTCAGTGTGTTGTTCTCTTGCTTCTTCCTTATTGTTTTGCGGCGTAAAGAGATGATTCAGAAAGCTTGCTTAAGACCCATATAAAGATTGGACCATATATAGGCCCACTGACCATCAACTTATTCCTTATCCAACTCATTCTTATCAATCTCCAAATCAGCATAGGAAAGTGAATACATTTAAATTCAGCTTTATGTGCATGTTGTAGCTGCCAAAATATTTAAAGGACACAACACAAAGTGACAATATCTCAATTATGATCTCAGAATGGTTAATAGTTTGTGGTCTCTGTCAAAAGCTCAAAGCAACTGATGAAAGTGACATCATTTTTGGACTTTCCGGAGGGTCATTGATGACTGAAAATCGCTGTTATCTCCCTCCACAAACCACTTTTTCTTTTTCATTATCATATTCACCTTCAAACAGAATATGGGAAGTGAAAATGTTTGACTAATATACTGAAATAAAATCCCTTGAAAGATAACTATGGTTGGAATAGAAACCTTCATATCATCATCATTATTATTATTATAAAGACTAATCTATTATTTTATTATCAACTTGACCATGTATCTATTCACTGTTGTTTATCCGTTCATCCATGAATGGACAGAAAGTATTAATGTTGTGTGGTGAAAAACTAAGAGCTTGATGTTCTATCTTCAAACAGGCTGTGTATTCAGTTTCTTTAGTTGAATGATATGCATTTCTGATGGATAGATTTATCTTTCACCATCATGCACAGTGAATTCAATTAAACTTAGAAAGAGTAAATGATGTCACGACTTTGTACGAACAGTGACTCTCAATCATCATGCTTGCAATATTTAACTGCCGTCTCTCTTCCAAGATTAGACTCTCCAGACTGTACATTAGTATTGAGTAGTTCTCTTAACTTTATTTATTCTTTCATTTGAAATATCATATAGTTTATGTCAGACCAATCATTAATACCAGTTACAAGTCAGATGAATATGTTATGGAACAACTAGGGAAGTGATCAAGTGATTATCATTGCAAGAAAAAGTCTTGTTTTAAAATTAAAACACAGCATTTTATCCAAATGAAATCATTCAAGACCTACAATATTTTATTTCAAAACTGATGCTTTACTGTTTATTACTACACTTTCCGTACTTTTTGGTTTGTAAGAAAATCCAACATCCATGTTATTTTACCAGCTACAACTTTCTATTTGTACATCAAGAAACAATCAATAAAATTTCAATGGGGGCATAGATTCTAATTAATCTTTAATTATTTTCTGATCTAATGAATATCTTCACATGCAATACATTGAAAGTAGCACTTAATTGAGCCGACGGTTAACCAAAGTCCTTCCAAGAGTAAGAACTCATGGATTTTAATTCTTCACACTGTAAATACAATCTGAATTCACATTGGATATATAAATTAATCACTCAGTAGTGAGCAAAGTTAATTGCCTTTTAATTATTAGTATTATAATTTTAAAGAAATTTTCTTAAATATCTTTGAAATAACTAATAATGGTAGTAGTCTGTCCAGATACTTGCATTCCTATTAATCAATGGAAAACTTAGAAGAATAAGGGAGAAATTGAGAACTATATATTGGTCTGAGCATTTTTGTTTCTTTATTAATAAATGCATTTTCTTACTTTTAAATTTGGTGCATTGAATAGCAGACTGCTTAAGTATTTTAAAAGAAGAAAATGTGTGTCTTTTTTATAGTAATAATAAAAAATTTGAAAGCAGGGTTTGTTAAATTTATTCTTGGTGATGAGTATAGGGATTGACAAGAGCAGGTATAGATATTTGGAAGTTTTCAGAAGACATGGGCATGGATACAGAGAATGATGTTTAGTTAATTACTGATTCTCATTTTACGATGCAAACTCACTCGAGCAGCCTTGGAAATATAAAGGATGAAATAAGCATGGGATCTTGATCTGGTCAACACATACTCTTTTTGTGCTAAAATTGTTTTATTGTGTCCCCTTTTAGCTGCACAAATTTTACCTCAATCCTTTTGTTAAATGTATCCAAGCATGCTAGACTCCATAGATCATTAAATCTCTTAAGCATATTCAAAATAGTATTCAGATCATTTGCATCGTTATTTTTGCTGCAATGACAAACCTGTGCATATAGTGCTTCCCCCAGTATCACATGACGTATTTGGTCAAAAAACTGCTGCATATTTTCACATATGGAAAAGATTTTCTTGGGGGTGAACATTGAGTATCGTGAAGTAAGTGAGAAGAAGTTACTATTAATTAAGAATGGAAAAGGTGAAGATAACATGTTTGAATGATATTATTAATATAAGTTGAAGCACAGACACTGTTTGCGCTACAGAGTTTTCTGTGAAGATTGTACAATTATACTCTGGTTGTATATGAATGAATTAATTGTAGGTGATTAAGTACTTTTGCTTGGTAAGGATAAGTATATGAGGCGTACGTTAAAAAAGACATAGTAGATGCCATGGGTTATAAATGCTGAACTGTTGCTATTAGTACAGCTGCCACGTTATTAATGAGCAATAATTTTACCATCTCTTGTCTTAGTCAAATTTATTTTTTATATTACTTATATAATAATTTATACAATAAATTATTTTTTCTTTATTTTTTTTATCTATCTTCAAGTTTGTGTTTGGATTTAAGTAAGTATTGTTCACAGAGGGAGCAATCTTGTTTGTGAAAATTTGAGGGTGCAGATTTGCGGGAAAACACGTTGGTGTTGATGTGCAAGGTATGCATAAAGGAGGAGAAACGCAGATGAAATACAAGATAAGACGTTATTTTTCTTACTTTATTTGATCATGTACGACTTTATTTGACTGGGCATGACTGAAATGTTGTAGAAATTTTGAAACATGCATGCATAGAGATTCCTGAACGTACTCGGTGTAGTAAATGAGACTTTAAAACACGAATACAAATGATTTTTCGAGGCGTGAGTGATCACTGTTCGTAATGACTTATCCACGGTGTATTGCGCAAGTCCCTCAGGATATAACAGGAACTTCTCGAAAATTTTCGAGGATTAGAACTAGCAAGTTACTCTTAAAAGAGTAAGAACCCAATAAATCCAGAAATATTATAATCTAGAATAAAAAGATGAAAGTGAAGAGGAAAGGAGGAAGAAAGAAGTGCACAGTGAGTGCTCCGAGGAAGATGAAAAAGTGAAAGGGTACATGGTGAGTGAGTGAGATTGAGCATTCTCGTGCCTCTTATTTATAGGCAAGGAGAGAAGCTCAAAAACTCACGAAAAGAGGAGAGAGAGAGTGTTGTTCCGACGGTTCAAAGGTGACGTCGGAGATAACGTCGGAAACATGCCGGAAATGGTGAGAAACTCCCACCACAAAAAAAGGAAAAACGTGGAACAAGTCTTGCAACGTTCCAGAGGTCCCTTCCAATCTCAAAGGCACGAACTTGAAACTGCAAACGGGTGGAGAAACGAATTTTCGGAAAAATTGAAGGAGATTCCGTGGTGTTTGTCGATCTGCAATGTATCTGTGGAAGGTGCACTACAACGATTCTTTTTCTTCTTCAATATATATAACATAGTTTTACAACACTCAGAAGGGAACCTTTTGACTGACTGTTCAACATTTAAAATTTCAATTAAAAACATGTTAATGCATAAGCTTGGTGCACCTTTGATTCATGCTTTACTTCTTCGTTCTCGCTTGAGCTTGTGCTGTCTTTGGTGGTTCTGCGTTTTGGTTGTTTTGTTGGTGGAACTTGAGTTGATGTCGGTGGTGTGTGAAGTGCAATATGGTGGTGTTGGTGTTAACAAAGGTTGTAATGATTGTGGTGGTTTTGTGGGGCTTGTTTAGAAGAAAGTTTTGCTTGATGTAAGATTTCATGGTTGAAAAAACAAAGCACCAAAATGTTTTTGCAGTGAACTAGGTAAACCAAATTGATTATGAAAGATCCATAATCGATTATCAAACACGCTTAATTGATTATCATTTTTTTTTTCAAAGGATAGTCAATTATGCCACCCTTATAATCGATTATGTTTTTTTACTATTGTTTTTTATTTTCATTTCCATTACTTCACGTTTACATGATTGTTTTGTGGTTTGAAAGCCAATTTAAACATTTTATAAATCATTTACAATATACAATGTTATGTGTAGGTTCATTACAAGCAGGTGAAGGAGAAATTGAGGTTCAAAAGCTTCAATTTACAGTTCAAGTTTCACCGGCGGCTGTTCTTGGTTCATAGTAAGTCATTTTTTTTTAATTTGTTGTTATAGAACTCTCTTCCTATATTTTTAAAACAACTATTGACATTGTGTAAAGGAAGATCTTGCTCCCATACCTGTACATTTGCACATTTTCAGTAGGTTCATTGGTTTCGAGTTTTTTAGAAAAACTTAAAAAGTACATATACTAAATAAAAATAATTTATGTATTATCTATACAATATTTTATTATTAATTTGATTAAATAAAAATTTAAAAACTTCATGTGTTAAATAAAATTACTTTTTGTATTAATGTACAAATCTTTATATTATTATTATTTATTTTTTAATTTTTTACAAACAATTTCATGTAAATATTTTTTCTCAAATTTTAAGTATGAGAAGAAGGACAATGAAATATAAAATTTTAGGAGAACAATGATGTGTTATTTTACAACATGGCATGGACTTATGCATGTTGGGTTGTAGGCGTTGAGTGGAAGGAAGGTCTTGGATTATGCTGTTGCTGGTGTTTCATATTGTATTGTGATTGTAATGAGATTTTTTACATTGAATCAAATAAATTAGAAATAATTAACTTAATTAGACAATATGAAAGATGAAAATTTAATTACATATTTACATTTAAATTAATTTTTATTTTGTATAAAATTTACTTAATTCCAACATATTAAATTTTGTGGTTGTTTATGTCAAAGACATTTTTGACATGGAACATGAAAGACATTGGTTTGTATATTTTGAGGATGGAGAGATGGGTGAGTTGGACCCAATAATAAAAATGTTGTTGGTGTGGACTTAAATCTAATTTCACACTTACAACAACACATCCAGTTACACACAAAAGTAGCAACACTAACGATCATTTGCATCATTGCTTATGAATTGCATATCTTGCATGTGGGAAGTGGTATGACAAACATTATGATAGAGTTTGTACCATAAAAAGAGCGTCGTTAGTAGGAGTTGTTGTCATACTTGGTGCATATTGAACAATGTTGTGACATTAGTCACATGGGACCAAAAACATTAATTAATTTATGTTAGTGATTAAGGGGATATGAGTTCGTGAATGAAGCATTTTGGTCAATAGTGGAAGAACATGTTGCTAAATTTCTCCAACATCATTGGACATAACATAAAGAATCAAAGTGTTTTATTCTTTTTTTACTAGTCCAAGGAAACAGTCTCCCGTCACTTTCATAATGTGTTAATGCAATTTTGGTGTTTGAGGAAATTTTTTTAAATCAACCATCTGGGAGAAAGGTGCAACCTCATATCTTAAACAGCAATCAATTTTACCCATACTTTAAGATAATGGTGTAACAAACTAAAGTCTCACTTCAAATACATGATGCATGACTTCATTGTTATAGTATGATTTTGTTACCCCTTATGATTGTTTAGAGACTATAGATGACACTCATGTACATGTGAAAGTCCTTGATAAGTGTCATTATTTAGTGAAATATCATGCAAAAAGTTAGACATTTATTGATTTTAATTGTTGATTAAGCTATGACTCATCCCTAATTAGAAAATTAGAATTTAATAATATATTTTGGAGTTATGAGATAAATAGAATTATTTATTCCCAATTTTGTGTTATTTTTAGGAATTTAAGGAGAGATGAAACAAATGGATATATTATGAATAGAGATGTCACTTAGCCTAAGCCCAATTAGGTTAAATAAGGGCGTAAGACAAAGACAAAGGAGGAGGGAGGAAACCCTAAGAGGCAACCATAAAGTAGAAACGCTCTGCATTTTTTCTTTTGCTTTGCATCATCTTTTGGTGCATGTAATGGCTACCATAAGTGGCTAATTCTTTTCCTTTGGGATTGAATGTAATAGTTTGAAACTCCTATGTATTGAGGTGATACTTATCTATAACATTATGCTCTTATTTGATATTGTTATTTTCATTTTATGCTTAAAGCTTGAATTTTTATTCTTGATTTAGATCTTTGGAATTGATTCAGAAGTATTTATGATGATTTGACCTAAATGAAAATACTTGATGTGTTTTAATACTAGGAATATATTATAATGAATCAAGTGCTTTATAACATCTTTTGCGCGTTTGACTCTTTTTGTTGCATCAATATTAATTAAGTAAGAATGTTGTATGTTTTAATTAACCAAAATGTAAATGAGTGAGAAAAATTAACTTCAATCCCAATTCTATCAATAAACTTTTCATAATCATTTACTCTATTTTTATTTAAATTACAAGCAAATTTTATTTAAATAATGCTCATATACCTTGAATCAATTTAATGCACCCATTTCAGTATTTAGTAAATGTTAGACATTAAGATTTTATTAGAACTTGATAAGTGTCAAATTTCAGTAATATTTCATATTAAAATATAGACACTTATGAGTATTAATTGCTAAAACAAGTATAAAATAACCCTTAATTTATGAATTTATGAATTTATACATTTTTACATATTTTATGATTTTAATTTGAATAAGAGCATTTTATTCCCAAATTTGGTGTTAATTTCAGAATTTTAGGGGAAAATGGAGATATTGGGCAGAAGGAGAATATACAAAGCTAAGAAGGGAAAGTTGGAATGAATCAACACTTACCAAGCGACCCAAACGCGCGAAAGAACCATGTCACCACCAGGGGAGCTCGCTTGAGCGAGATGACACCAATAAAGTTGGGTTAAATGTCGTTTTGCTCGCTCAAGCGAGCCCATTCTTGCTTTTGCGAGAGTCCACTTAAGCCCATGAAAATTAGGTTAAATAGGGGACTTGAGGCACAACCCTAGTGTGCAAGATTGAGAGGAAAACACCATTGAGTGACTTGTAACCCAATTGTGAGAATAAGAGGTGTGAGAAAGATTAGAGGAGAAAACCGTTAAGGAGAAACATCCTGGATCTTCTTTTCATGCCATCCTTGCGTGTAATAGTCATCATAAGTGGCTAATTCTACCCTTTGGGATTGAGAATAATCTGTTCAAACTCTTATGTATTGAGGTGATATCTGAATATAATATTATGTTCTTGATTGATTATTGGTATTATTGTTTTGCTTCTCATTCTTGATATACGGACATCAATATCAATCAAAAGACATAATGTTACCATGCTAATCAAAATACAAAACAGTGAGAAAGATGAAACCCAATCCTTATTTTTCCAACTTGAAGCAACCAATTCTTTGACTTGTTTTCTAATTAATCATTGCCATCATAACAACTTTCAACACACTTTTATTATTCTATTTTATATTTAGCGAACATTTTACTTGATTATTCAACTGTTCCTTGTGAGTTCGATATCCGTCCTTAAGGACACATTATTACTTCTGACAACGCGGTGCACTTGCCGTAAAAATCCATTAGAACTGTTTCTTGTGGGTTAGATATCCATCTTTTGAGACAAATTTTTACTTATGACTCAGTACACTTGCTGAAATAGGTCAACGGTCCCACAATCAGATGCTCCTCATTTTCGTGAAGAAAATACCGACCAACTCAAATTGTATTCGTAACTTGTGATTTTGACATGAAATTCACATATATTCTAGTCGGGTAGGAAGGAACAATATCTGATTCAAGAATATTGAAGGATGGACTTAAATGAGATGATCCATTGGTCATACCCGAAGGTTAGGTGAATTTGATTTTGTTTACTTTATGTGAAATGGCGAGTTAGTACTTACTGATAATCAATATAAATTTAATCATTGTAGGAAAATACTACTTTGGGGAAGTCAACTTTACATTAAGACAATAAATGATAACACCGTATCGTGATGTTAGATACCATATGAAAAAGAGTACTCCCTAAGAGGTCTATAAAATATCTGAGAGTTTTTTAATCATCGTCATTCATCACTAAGAAATGTAATTGAAAAAAATATTTGGTGTGTTGAAAAAACGATTTACAATATAGCTAGTGGAACCGAATCCGATTACTCATTGGGGATGATGACGAAAATAGTTTTAGGATGTTGTATTCTTCACATTTCTTCACGAGATCAATCATTACTTGATGAAGTCAATCATGAGTTGATGGAACAAGATGTAGATGCCTTGATCTCCCAAGCTCGTGATGGTGATTATAAACTATGATCACATAATAGAGACACTATATCTAATGAAATGTGGAGAGATTATGAAAACAATTAAGATTATGTAATAATTTATATTATGAATGAGAACTTTGTTTCCTTTTATATTCACTTGTTAGGTATGTAAATACTTTCTTAATCAATTAAATATTTTTTTTGTCTTATCCTTATTGGATGAGTTATGTTTGTAATAGGTAAAACATGAATCGAGGAAAGAATGTTGTACTAAAGTCATCTAGAGGTATCTGTAAGTTCATGAAATGGACTGCAAAGATGGATTTACAAATTTTTTCACTATGACGGACAAGGCATGATTGAGGAACAATGTTGATGGAAGTTGGATGACTCAAGCTTACAGTAACATTGTAGGCGTTCTTCGCCAGTCTGGGTTTGAGGGAATTTCTAAAAATAAAAAATAAAAATATGAAAAAGAGCATGAAGAACAAATGACGCGGATAATTTGTCCTTAAGGACGAATATCGAATTCACAAGGAACAATTATTTAAAATCCTAAATGTAGCATTCACTAAGTATAAGAATATCTACAATAATTTGATTTGGTTTGATATTGACAATAATTTGCATGAAAATTAAATAAAAGCAAAGTAAATAAGTAAAATATTTCAATTAATAAAATTGGGAATGAGTGGAGTTAATCTTTCTCACTTGTCAGTAGTTTTAAATATATAACATCCCATCTTGATTAAAATTAATGCACATATAAAAATCATTCATATCGATTTCTCACATACAAAATTATTAAGAGAGTCTCCCAAATATTGATTCCTTGCATATTATAAAAACTTCTTATCATTACGAACATATGTTATTGATGACTTTTTACGGAAACTGCATCGTATTGTCAGTAATAATAATGTGTCCCTAAGGACGGATATCGAACCCACAAGGAACAATTGAATAATAAAGTAAAATATTCACTAAATATAAAACAAAATAATAAAAGTTTGTTGGAATTTGTTGTGATGACAATGATTAATAAGAAAACAAGGCAAATAGTTGTTGCTTCAATTGGAAAAATAGGGATTGAGTTTCATCTTTCTCACTTCTTTGTATTTTGATTAGTGTTGATAATATTGTGCCCTTAGATTGATATGGATGCTTATATAAAAATCATTTATATCGATTTATCGCATATAAAATTATTAAGATGTTTCTTAAATATCGATCATCGCATATTTATAAAAACAACTTAGAATTCAGATAAAACGTTGATAGCAATTAACATTTCAAGTCTATTCCTAGCACTCAAATATGTTAAGTATTATTGGTTAGGTCAGAACCATAAAAATACTTTCAGTCAGATTTAAGATTCTAGATCAAGAATTAAAAGAAAAACAATAATACCAATAATCAATCAAGAGCAAAATATTATTCAAATATCACCTCAATACATAAGAGTTTGAATAGATTACTCCCAATCCAAAGAGTGGAATTAGTCACACATCTTGTAACACATTCTATTCTTCCAATTGGGTTACAAGTCACTCAATGGTATTTTTCTCTAAATCTTGCACACTAGGGTTGTGCCTTAAACCCCCTATTTAACCTAATTTTCATAGGCTAAAGTGGATTCTCACTCAAGCGAGAATGAGCTCGCTTGAGCGAGCAAAATGACGTCCAACCCAACTTCACTGGTGCTATCTCGCTCAAGAGAGATATAGCTTGCTTGAGTAAGCTCCCCTAGTGGTGAGATGACTCTTTTGCGCATTTTGGCAGCTTGGTGAGTGTTGATGCATTCCAACTTTCCATTTTCAGCTTTGTATATTGTCCTTTTGCCCAATCATCTCCATTCTCCCCTATAATCCTGAAGTTAACACCAAATTTGGGAATAAATCGTTCTTATTCAAACTAAAATCATAAAGTGTGTAAAAATGTATAAATTCATAAATTAGGGGTTATTTTATACTTATTTTAGCAATTAATACTTATAAGTGCCTATATTTTAATATGAATATTATTGAAATTTGGAACTTATCATTTATAAAGAAATTAACAATTCAAATTTATTCCTAACATTCAAATATGTTAAATATTATCATTTAGGTCAGATGCTTAGAAGTACTTTCCAATCAAGTCTAAGGATCAAAATTATGAATAGTTTCAAAATGATAATACCAATCATTAATCAAGAACTGAATATTATAGATAAATATTACCTCAATACATAAGAATTTGAACAGATTACTCCCAATCCCAAAGGAAAGAATTAGCCATTCATAATGGCTATTACAAGCATGGACAACAAGAAAAGAAGATCCAGAGTGTTTCTCCTTGACGATTGTCTTCTTTAGGGTTTCTTTCCTTTGGTTCCCCCCAATGATGTCTAGAGTTATGCCTCATGCCTTCTATTAACCTAATTGGGCTTGGGCTAAGTGACATCTCTATTAATAATATATCTATTTGCTTCATCTCTCATCAAATTCCTGAAAATAACACAAAATTGGGAATAAATTGTTCATATTCATCTTATAATCTAAAAATATATAAAATGGTTAAAATTCCTAAATTAGATATTAAGTTATAAATATTTTATCAATTAAAGTTCATAAGTGCCTATCTTTTTGTATGAAATATTATTGAATTATGACACTTATCAATGAGTCACTATGGTAGATGAACAACAATTTTGCATGCATTCACAATGTCATATAATTTGTATTTTTTTCAACTAAGTTCTTGGACCGTAACGAGATTGATCTCTTAATCACATGCGGGTTCCATGTACAAACAATTAAATCACATTTCATTTTCAATTAATTTTAATGCTTTGGGTGAAATTGTAATCTTATAATTTTATCAATTAATTTTTTTAACAATCACACTCACATCACTCACAAACTTTTATAAACTTTTTCTTCATTGTCTTTCACTTTCCACTCTCTTTCCCTTAATCTAAACAACCTCACTTCCCACCCCTTTTATCTTCAAATCCATCCATTTCCTCTCCATCAAATCCATCTTCAAATCCAACAAAGCACTAAAATTTACTTAAAATAAATGAAGTAATTTTTTATCCTAATAAATGGTTTTCGTTTATCTTTTATTTTATAATAAATACATAAATATAAATTAATTAAGAATTAAGAAAAAGATAAATGTATAATTAATAAAATAATACTCATTATTATTTTTAGTTTTAAGAATGATATATCAATTGAATTATTATTTTTCAAAATCTAACAATTAAAAAAGCACAATAGAGATATAATAGAGATATAATAGAATATTGTTGGCAACACTCTTTGTCACTCTTTTATCTTATACTAAAATTGGAAATCATATATGTTAGTGCATCTTAATAGAGAAGGTTAAATAATGTCTCTTTCATTTCTTTTTCTCACTCAAAATATCTTAGGATGAAGGGAGTTAACAAAAAAAATCTTATTCTTTATTTTTTTTTACAGTCTACACTCATCTCGTCTCGTGACTCTTAAGGCTTATAATCCATCCTCATTTATGACTTTTCATTATTAAACACCTTTGTATTATAAAAGACAACATTGACTCAAGATAACATTGGCTCGATACTTAGTGTTTGTTCAAAAATCAACTTTTGGATGAATATAAAAATTGCACTTTAGATATTTTGAGTGTACTGTACTATATCATATGTGTGATGATTGACTTTAAATTATGTTTAACAGTCGATCTACTAGAAAACTCAATCAGACGATTAAATCGTTAAATGAAGGGAACACAAGACCTTATATTAGAAACTATCTAGTAGTGTTAAGACTGGTTAGACCGTCTAGAGCATCTTTGTTATAATTGTCTTAATGGTTTTTCTTAAACCATTTTTCGTTATTTTAATTCTTAGGTTCTAGATATAGTGAGTGTTATGTGTATAAATGTGACATTGTATCTTGTGCTAAACTATTTATATAACTTTTCAATGTGAATAAAATTGCTTTTTTAATCTTGTTCTTGTGACCCACAATTGGTATTGTCTGCGGGGACAAGAAAAACAAAGTCAAGAAGTTGTAGACATGGCTACCAAGTTTGACATAAAGAAGTTTTTAGGAAGAATGACTTTGGATCATAGAGAATCAAGATGGAGGTCATCTTGATACAACAATGTTGTTTTGATACTCTGAAGGATGAGGCAAACATGTCAACGTCTATGTCTCAAAAGGAGAAGACTAACATGATCAACAAAGCCACGAGTGCCATAATTTTGTGTCTTGGTGATAAGGCACCGGGGTAAGTCTCCAAGCATAAATATGTTGCTTCAATGTGGGAGAAACTTGAGTTATTGTATGTGACTAAGTCTTTGGCACACAAACTCTGTTTGAAGCAACAATTGCATTATTTTGGGATGATTGAGTATGGTGGAGCATCTCGCGGATTTCAACAAGATTCTAGACGACTTGGAAAACATTGAAGTGAAGCTTGAGGATGAGGATATTGTTTTACTTCTTCTTAACACCTTACCTAGTACAATATGATCATTTTAAAGACACTTGGTTTTTCGAGAAGAAGTAGACCAATACTCTTAAGGAGATGAAAACCTCAACAAGGAGTAAATAGCTTTAGAAGTTTCAAGAGTCTAAGGAAGAGGATAATGGGTTGAGTCTTAATGTGTCGAAGTCAAAGGGAAAGAGAAAAAGACGTTAAAATATTACTTGTTAGATGATTTTGTAGAAGTTGAGTGCGATAATTACCATAAGAAAGGTTACTTCAAGTCAAGTTGTCCACATAAGAAGAAAAATGGGAAAAGCAAGAAATATCATTTCAAGAAGGAATCTGTTGATGTTGTTGTAGCGTTTGATAGATATGAGTTTGTAAGGATGTTGGTGGCATCTACGTCTGATACATAGAGATGAGTAATGGACTCAAGATGCACTTATCACATGTGTCATGTGAAAGAGTTCTTTGAGACCTTGGAACTGAAAGAAGGTGGAGTAGTCCTTTCTTGAAAAAAAATAAAGCATGTAATTAAGTTTCAAAACAATGAGGTTTATTAGGTTAAAGATGTTTGATAACTAGAAGCTATTGTTGCAAAAGTGAGGTATGCTCCAAAGCTCAAGAGGAATATTTTGTCAATCAATGTGTTTGATCATATCGGTACCAAGATTGAATAACGAGACACTATATTTTGTATTATACTATATGTATAGAGTCTTTTACTGTGAATAAAAGTGTTTTCTTTCAATTTTGGTTATTGTTTTGAACCGAAAAGTAAGTTTCCTTGATGTCACAATTAGTGTTTTGTGTCAAAATAAATTGTTTAAAGTCCTTGATATTATCCTTCACAAAGATCTTGATTTTAGGGACCAGTTATGTGACCTTAGCTTGTTGGATAGACTTGATCAAGTAGTTTGGAGATTCTTCTCAAACAACTTCCTAAGGCATAAAGATGTTGTTATCTTAGTAAAGTAATAACATGATAAACCGGGCAATCATGACTTATACGTAAAAACATGATACACAATTTAAATATTTTCAATCCCTAATATAGAAAACTAAAACAAGATTTTAAAATTACGCGATTCTCACAAATCGTTGAGAAAAAAGTATGTGTACCTTTCTCCATAAGAGATTACTCTTCCATGCTTTAGAGATTTAAATAGATGAATGACTATGATTCTCATTCTTCTATGAAAGATTACTCTTCCGTGTTTTGGATATTTAATTAGATGAATAACAATTGAGGAATCACTCCCTTTGACTCTCTACTATACAATCTCTCTCTTACTTGATGAATGTAGGGCATATAAATGTAGATACTTGTGAAGGCAGGAAAACTTGTTTATGTGTTAGTGGTTCACACACACAACACGCAACACATGTGCTCTTTCACTACCTAATTAATAACAAATTACCCGTTGATGATAAGCTTATGCAAATAGGTTGCACTATAGTTGTATTTGTTGCTTATGTTATAATAATGACGAAACTCTTCAAAATCTTTTTTTCTTTATCCTAAAGCAAGAGACTTCAAATTTTTTTAAAGAAATCTTCATGTGTCCATGACAATTCTAACAACATACTAAATTGTCATAATTAGTAAATGAATAGAATTATAAATATTGTATCCATAAAAATATTTTGTTGGAGAGAGAAATATACCAAACTCATACATGATAAATAAATTGTTAGGAATTCAAGATGAGTTGGAAACTCATATTAGATAAAAAGAAAAAAAGTTAAGTAATATATAAGAAAAAAAATCCACAAATTTTTTGTCTTAAATTTTTGAGTTAAAATAAATTGTTTATAAGTTTATTCACACCTCATTACTAAGAAATATTCTTATATACACTTTTTTTTCTTTTTTTTTTACATTCATATAATTTTTTCCCACTAAATTAACAATACTCCATCTAATAATGTCTTGGCATATTTTGTTAATACAATATTTATCGTCAAGTTATTTAAACAAATAGTTTTAATTTTTTTAATTATTAATTTTAATGATCAAATTTATTTTAAAGCGAGTAAGTAAAATGATGTTTACATTTGATTTAATTTAAAATAAATTATGATGTTAAATCATTGAAATTTAAGAATAAATATGTCATATATATACTTTAAAAATCAATTTACTTTACAAGAAATTTTACTATGACTTGAATATGTTTAAATTTTAAATAAATTTATTATTTATTCTCTAAATTGAAAATTAATTTTTTTGGTCTTTGTAATTTATAAAAAAAACTTATCTGAATCCCCCTCCAAACATCATTAGAATTTTAATTATGTTACTAACGAATTATAGGTCGCGTATAGGACCATTTATGTTAATTTTTAATAGTTATTTTAATGAAGTTTGGAACATGTTTTTTTAAACTATTTTTTTTTAAATTCAAGAACTAAAAATATATTTAATTATTATATTATTTTATTATAAATTTATTGACTGTTAAAAAATACTTTAAATTTAAAGTAATTGTTAAAAAATACTGTAAGTAATAGAAAGCAAAATATTTTAAACTTTTAACGCATTAAATAATTTATTAAAATTTTAATATAACATCTTAATTTTTGCCCTTAAATTACTTACAAACTCATATATAATTACAGTAACACAGTATAATATTTGGGAGGCAGATGAGTTCATAGGTAACATAGCCGACCAGTGTGCGCACACCAATGGAAATGTTGGCCGCATATTGGAACTGCTTTGTTTCTTGTCTCTGCATTTATTCTTTCAACTTCACAACATTGTTACATGTGCTCTGGTGTCTGTCATCTCTTTAAAAACACATTCTTCTTTAATCTTGTGTTTGTTGGAATTAATGGGATGTGTGCAATCTCTAAATTTAATTACTCACCAACCAAAATTCCATTTCATTCATCTATCTGCTTCACATAACCTACGTGACCTTATGTATATTACAATTATAAGAGCAATATAATATAATAAAGATCCACCACATACATAATATTATTCCACATGGTTATAGGTTTGGTGGGTCAAAAAACTTAAATTCCAATGGTTGTGGTGGCCGAAATGGTGCAAGAAAGTTATTTTCATTAAACACTGTTTTATGTTCTGAATATTTTCACCATATCTAACTAAATTTGTGTGACAATATTCTGCTATCAAGGTCAGAAACAAATGTAGCATACAAAAGTGTTTGCATGAAAATCATAATGTAAAATAATATAAGGTAGGGTCATGCAATACATTGTTTTTTAACTGCAAGGAATCTTGGTCTATGTTTTAAGGAAGTGGTCAACCTTTTAAATATGGAATTCTTGAAATAGATTTTCGTGTTTTGGGGGATAAGTGATTTGATTCTCGACCCAAAAATATCTTTGGATGCCAAAAGAAAAGTGACAAGTGAAAAGAAAAGCCTTTCATGTGTATATTTTTACGTTTTGGTTCCAAAGTTTAACTAACTCTTGCTTTTAAATCTCCAACGACTGCATTTAGTAGTGGGCCAATAGAGGCAATTAACATGCATGATTGAAAGAGAAGAACAAAGTGTTGCCAGTAACAAATTGCATCACAGGGAAAAGGAAAGATTGAGGGCCAGGATATAACAATATTAATTATCACTATTATCTCTCAATTCATAAATGCATAATCAAAGAGACAAACACACACATTGAATCAGAGAATAATTAATTTATAATTTTTTTTGTTTGTGCTTTTTCTGGTCCATGCATTCAGGTGTTATTGATAGCTATATGTAACAATTTTTTTTTTCTTTCATATAAGATCTAATGTTCTTTAACGATAATTTTTCAAAGTTTAAACATAATTTGATATTTTGGGAGTTCTCGATCCTAAATCCGTTCAGTCTAAGCGGATTTTACATGAAGAGTTAGGGAAGATCTGAACCTCAAATTCATTCAGTAAAATTTTCTATGCTGAGAGAATTTTATATGCAGTTTTAGGGTGCTCTCGACCTCAAATTCCAATGTGAGTGGTATTGAACTGTGTCAATTAATTTATGACATGAGTGATGTGAAACATGAGATATTTACATATACTTAGTTGTTTAGTACATTTGGAATTAATGAAGTGTGATGATTCATATGATTGTGATTCGATGATTCAAATCTAAAGTTTTATGTAATGTTTTAACAATAATTAGCTTACCATGTTTTCTTATTGGTGTTGTTTATTTTAAAAATATGCAAAGATTGTGTATTAGTGACTAGAAGATGTTGCAAGTTATGATACTCCAAAGTGAAAATGATGAAATTTTCATTTTAGATCTTTTGATGTTTTGTTTGATGATTATATTTAAAAAACCTTATATAAAAGAAAAATAGTTTATGATATAATAATTTTTTTTATCAGCAAGAAACAATATATACATAAGAATCACTTCAGGGGTGATCCAACCTATATATAAAAGACTTGAGACATCCTTACATCACTCACCTTCCAACCAACAACTCAAAACTAGCCTTGCTAAAAACCACAACTACAAAACAAGCTAAAGCGAAACAAGACAAGCCAGAGGAAGACACGAGAAACAAGCAAAGTGAAATTTAGCAGTTATCCAAAACCAAACCTTCAACTGAGTCAAAGAAAAGATCTCAGAGTAGTACAACACTCCACCTTTGAATAAAATCTTGTTCCTATGACTCCAAATCTCACTAACCACTACAATCAAAATACTCCTCATCCCTAAATTGATCGATTTAGGAACATTACAGCCTGAACTGCCAAAAAAAAAAATGAGATTAAGAATAGGTGGAAGACAATGTTTATGATAATAATATGATCATATAAACTTTATTTATATATCAAATGTTATATATAGTAATTTGATAAGGTAACTCAGAATATTACATTCACAAAATCTCTAGGTATTTCAGTAATTTGAATCTGTTTGGGAAAGAAATTAATGTACTTTAGTAGAATATCATGGTGTATACATGAATTGATTATTGACAGAATATAAAGGATAGAATGAATTTAAGAAGGTGGTATATAGGGGGAGGAGCGTGAAGAAGAAAAAATGAGTTAATAAAACTATAATCATTTATGTTCACTCGTGTGGACATTAGGTAAACAACCTTGTCAATTTTCTATGGTTACAACTATCTTGTCACTACTCATTATTATAATTATTAAGCTAGCTATTGTGTCCCACTTGTGTTTCATCTGTTTGAATCAAACAACCTGTTTGAAGCACTGTAATTATGAAACAAGCTATGAAGAGGATGTGCGTTTGGTTACAGAATAAATCCTTACTCAAGAATCATATAATTTTACTTCTCTTTTCAAAGAAATATATTTACATTTTGTAATGAGACCTATTGTCGCCCACATATAACACGTTATAAAAATTTATTTAGGACATGTTAGTATAAAAATAATTTTAGAAGAGATATTTTTTTGGTTTCTAGTAGTTTTAAAAAATAATTTAATTTGATCATTATAGTAAAAAATCAAATGATTGTCATAAAAACAATTATACAAAAACTATATTCTTCATTTTCATTATTCAATTTTTAAATCTAATAGTTAAGATTAATTTTGTAAGAAATAATTAATATTAATTTCTTATTATAGTTATTAGATTTAAGAAAAATAATGAGAATGAAAAATATTTTTTTTGAGTCACTTTTGTAATAACTTTATCCTTTCTTATAGTTGTAGTTCACATTTAAAAACCATGTATAGTTTTTCTTAAATTTTAACCATTTAAACATATCTAATTATGTAATTTTCACTTTTTACATTAGTCAAATGTTGTTCACTATATCAAAAAGAAAAGTTATAAAACATACACTACTAGAAAACCATTACATAAAAACCAAATTTAGAGACAAAAAAAATAATTAGTTGTTAAGACATTATTTTAGACTAAAATATTATTGATATCTAAATTAGTTTTTATTATTGACAAATAGTTTTTAAATTGTTGTCTAATAATTAACTATCATTGTTTTAGCTACCAATTTTTTAGATTTTAAAGTTGGTAACTAGAACATTGGTAACTAATTAGATACCAATTTAGAAATTATTAATAAAAACTAATTTAGATACTAATAATATTTTTAGTCTCTAAAAATACTATTTAATTTAGTCAATATAACAACTATTTTTTTTTCTCCAAAATTGATTTCTATTTAATGATTTTCTTGTAATGATATTTGTTGGCACATTATAAAAAATATTATAAAAATGTGAGTGATACATCTTATTTAATGATTTTTTTCTTAATAATTTTGTAGTTTTTAATAAATTTTAATAGATAACAAAGTGTATGAAATAGTGGAAAATGTGTTATATAGTTATTGAATTTGTATTGGTTCCAAGAATATTTGATGTAAAAAATGTATTGACATTTTTTCAATTTTGACCAACTATTTTACGTCGGACATAGGTTTGACATGAAAGGCTCATATTTGCACCGGATCTAGGTTTGGCATAAAATGTTCATATTTGGATTGACTATGATAAAATCAAGTAGGAAAGCAATAAATAATTGTTCCGTTACAGAAGTTGAATATATATCAACTGTAAATTACTATTCACAACGAAGGAGATTATGGATTAAGAAGCACCAACACATAAGAGTAATTACAATGTCTAAAGCTAAAGAAAGGTAGAGAAGAGTCAAGCAAACTAGAGGCTTCTAGAAGATACTAATTAGAAGGTTTTGAGATTCCAAACAATCTGTTTATAGGGTATGTTAAGTCACTAGACGGTCTATTGAGACACTAGACGATTTATGATTTATTAGACAGTTTGATGACTTGAAAATCATATGTAAAATTTATGTTTTATGTTTTTACGATAACAAAAACTAACTCAACGATTTACTTGTATATTAATTATTCCAATAATGTTTTGTACAACTACAGTATTCAATAAACTCTTTAAATGTCTACAACATGTTTTCATGATAGACAGTTTGATAACATTGGTTTATTGCATAACAATATGTTTTCTTATTATGTTTTGATTTGTTTTACTAACCCATATTACAAATAATTTCAAATTAGTTTCTTGAACAAATTTTAAGTATTTTTTTTTGAAAGATTGCAAATCCACACCAGTGCAAAAAGGACTTATTTCGACAATACATTTAAGGTGTTTTTACGACTAGACGCGGTTCTTCAAAACGCGGTGACATTTTTTAAATTAAATTTCTCTAAGAGGGCGACTATTTAGTAAAACCGCTTTCTTACACCAAATGTTTTGTAGTAAGAAGGCGACTTTACCAAATAGCCACCCTCTTAGACTCTTTTTTTTTACCCTAGCTCAGATCGCGCCAATTATGGTTTTGTACTTTCTTTGTCTCTGGCGCTTTTGTTTTCTCTTTTACTCTATATTTCTTCTTCATTTTTGTCGAGCCTTGTCTTCTTTGTGCCATTGGGTAAATTGTTTTGGAGCTCTCTACTTCTTCTTCACCATTGTTTTTTGTTTTTTTTTTAATTCTCTTATTTATGTTTCTTTTCTGCCATTGTTGTGACGATGACCTCCTACTGTTTCATTGCCTTCAACGCTAGTTTTTGGCTTTTCGTTGTACCTCATTTGCTTTTTCGACGCCGCCACCGCCGTTGTTGCCATTGTCACCACTCTTCATCACCACCATTTCCTTCACGCACAAGGTTGGTGGTTTAAATTTTTGTAAATATTTTTTTTAATGTTATTAATTAATTAATTAATTTATTTATTATAATTTGTATTTTTTTTAAATTTAAATTTAAATTATTTTTGTTTTTGGGTTAGAATAGATTTATTAAATTATTATATGGTAGATAGATTTATATTATTTAATATTTATAATTCATTTAATGATTTTTAATTTGTATATTTAGTATTTATAATAATTTGTATTTATTATTAATTTATATTATGCTAATTTTTATGTTATAATAGAATTATCGAGTTGGTATTGAGTCTGAGGATGTTGGATCCTCGACAATTCATATGTGTTGGTATTGATGGTGAGGGTGTTCCACCCTCAACAATTGATACGTGTTTGTATTGAGTTCGAGTGTGTTTACTCATTAGTAAACACTTGAATGACTATTATAGAATATAATGGATCAAAATTGGATTAATTATGTTTGCATAAGTGATAAGTTCGAAATAGGAGTTGAAGAATTTATACAATTTGCGCAACATAACGTGAATAATAGTGGTCATGATGGAGCAAAGATTAGGTGTCCGTGCGTTAACTGTTTGAATGGAAGGAGACTGGATGTTAAGAAAATCAGGGAGCACCGATGGGTTTCTTCAATCTTATACAACATGGACATGACATGCTGAATTATAAAATTTTCCATGTGTTTCCATAATTGGAGAATATGTGGCGTCTACCATGGATGATGCAGTACATGGAGAAGTACATGATGATCGATTGGAGGACATGATTCGTGATGTGAGAGCTGAGTCTTTTGCAGAAGCGCATCAATATGGAGGTATGTAAAGAGATGTAGATACTCCATTGTATCATGGATCAACTAACTTCACACGGTTGTCGATGGTGTTAAAATGGATGAATTTGAAGGCAATAAATGGATGGACTGATAAAGCTTCACGGAATTACTTCAGTTGTTTAAGAATATGCTTCCAGAGGGAAATACTCTACCTAATCGTAATTATGAGGCCAAAAAGATTCTTTGTCCGATGGGTATGGAGTATAAAAGGATACATGCATGTCCTAATGATTGTATATTATACAGGAAAGATTTTGAATTGTTGAAAAGTTGTCCGAGGTGTGAGTTATCACGTTATAAGTTGAAACAAAAAGATGATGATACTATTGAAGAGATAGAAAAGCATGGACCCCCTAATGAAGGTTATGTGGTATCTTCCTATCATTCCAAGGATGAGGCATTTATTTGCAAACCCAAATGATGCTAAGAATCTTAGATGGTATGCAGATGAGAGGAAATGTGATGGCATGTACGACATCTAGCTGATTCTATATAATGGAAGAAATTTGATGATGAGTATCCAGAATTTGGTAAAGAATCAAGAAATATTTGACTTGGTTTAGCTACAAACGAAATGAATCTTTTCGGTAATATGAGTACGAATCACAATTCATGGCCTGTTTTACTAGTTATTTACAACTTACCTCTTGGATTGTGCATGAAGCGAAAATACATGATGATATCCAGTCCAAAACAGCTAGGAAATAACATAGATGTTTATCTAAGTCCCCTAATTGAAGATTTGAATTTAATGTGGGATTAGGGTGTTGAAGTATTTGACTGATTTGCTAATGAAACTTTCAAGATGTATGCCATGTTATTTTGCCCCATCAATGACTTTTCGGCATAAGGTAACTTATCAGGGTATAGTGTTAAGGGTCATAAAGCATGTCCAATATGTGAAGAAGACACCTCTTCTCAACAATTGAAACATGGAAGAAAGATAGTATATCTTCGACATCAGATGATTCTTAGAAGTCATCATCCTTATCGAAAGTTGAAAAAAATCCTTTAATGGACATCAAGAGACTAGTAGTCTACCAATTCCATTAACTGATGTTGAGGTTTACGAAAAGGTAAATAACATAGACCACACCTTCGGTAAGTAGAAAAAGAAGTCATCAATGATAAACATATGGAAGAAAAAATCAATTTTCTTTGATCTTCCGTACTGTTCAAGGTTAGAAGTCGGACATTTTATAGATGTAATACATGTTGAGAAGAATGTGTGTGATAGCTTAATTGGTACACTTCTTAACATTAACGAGAAGACGAAGGATGATCTAAATGCTCGTTTAGATTTCATTGAGATGAACATACGAGACGAGTTGACACCCATAGAAATGGGTAAGCATACATATTTGCCCTCAGCCTGTTACACCATGTCAAAAGATGAAAAAAAAATTAAGTTTTTGTTAATGTCTAAAGGGTGTGAAAGTGCCACAAGGACATTCCTCAAATGTGAAGAGCCTAGTGTCAATGCAAGATTTGAAGTTAATTGGGTTGAAGTCTCATGATTGTCACATCTTGATGCAACAATTGTTGCCGGTAGCTATTTTTGGATCTTACCAAAAAATGTTAGACATACCATAACTCATTTGTGCTCATTCTTCTCTTCCATCTGTTTTAAAGTCATTGATCTATTAAAATTAGATGAACTTGAAGATGAAATTGTTGTTATCTTGTGTGAATTGGAGATGTTTTTTCCTCCATCTTTTTTTGACATCATGGTTCATCTAATTGTGCCATCTGGTAAGAGATGTTAGATTGTGTGGACCAGTGTACTTAACATGGATGTATCTTGTTGAGCGGTATATGAAAATTTTGAAAGGTTATGTGAAAAATCATTATCGTCCAGAAGCTTCAATGATTGAAAGGTACATAGCTGAAGAAAGTATTGATATTTGTTCATAGTACATATCAAAAGTAAATCTAATAGGCCTTCCAACTAACTCATGACACCATAAACGTTCTACAAGTAAATATTTACGTGGTGTACATGTGGTAAGCAAATTTGATCAGAAGTCTTGCAAGCACATTTGTATATATTGAATAACACAGATGAAGTTATACCTTACATAGATGTTCATAAAGCCATTGTGAAGACAAATAACCCAAGACAACTAGAGAAATGGGTCTTGATGGAACATAACATAACTTTCATGCCTTCGTTTAAAGATGAGGTATTAAATGATTCAAAGGCATCGAAGACCTTGACCTGGTTGGCTGCTGGATTGAAGTTTGATATCATTTCTTGTACAACTTATGAAGTGAACAATTGTATATTTTACACGAAGTATATGGATGAAAAGAGTACAATTCAAATTCTGGTGTTACTTTTGAAGCCGAGTCAATACAGTTTTCCACTTCGAAAGATACAAATCCTGTACTTGGATCAATGGCATACTATGGGTTTATAGAAGAGATATGAGAGGTTGACTATACTAAGTTATTTGTTCCAATTTTCAAGTATAAATGGGTTGACAATAAAAGTGGGGTTAAAATTGATGAAACAGAATTCACACTAGTGGACTTTCGAAAGATATGGTATCGAGATGAGCCATTTATAATGGTTCAACAAGCATCTCAGGTTTTATGTCAAAGATCCTATGTCAGAACATTGGTATGTCGTTTTACCCGGGAGGTCATAAATGATATTGAAAATGGTGACCCCTATTCATTCACACCAATGATAATGAATAAAGATGACGATGTAGTTGATGATATACATGCAACCCATAAAGACCACAATGAAGGAATTTACATATGAATTATAGTCTAATAGACAATCAGGAAGCTATGATTTTGGTTATTGCGTTATGCAATGGATGGTTACCAGTGTAAGACTAGGCCTTAAAAGTGATTGAAAGCATGTAACATGATGGTAAATTATTTTTATAATTATTTAACATATGTGTATCTTAACACTAATTTATGTGAACCTTATTTTGTAATGCAGTTCTTTATGGATGAGCAAGCAATGCCTTCGGCCGCCATAGAATATGTGAGACATGCCTGGGTCACATATTTCCTAAATTTTTATAACTCTAAGATAGCTAATCAATAGTGTTGGAATTAGATAGATAGATAGGAATATAGGTAAAGATATATGTTATTAGTGTTTGTAATACATTTTTATCAATATATATAATTTGATTATCTAAATTTATATATTTGTCTGGTTGGGTTATAATTGAACAGGTCAATTTAGATGGGAATTAACATTAAACAAAATGTACTAAAAAAAATTACCATCTACAAGGGCGACTATTTACCAATGCCACCCTCTTAGATGCAACACAAAGCTTTATAAGGGTGAATATGGTAAAAGTCGCCCCTTTACACTTCATGCATAAAGGAGGCGTAAAAAGGCGGCTTTTACCATAACCACCCTCTTTATTTGAATGCATATAACTTATAAGGACAACTTTTACCATAGCGGCCCTCTTTTTTTGAATCTAAGAAGGCGGTTAAATAGCCGCCTTCTTCTCTGTTGGACATAAGACTACATGTACATCAAAGGCGGTTAGCAAGTTGTCGTTTTACACTGAAAATAGCCGCCAATTTTAAGCTTTTCTACACTAGTGCCAAGATTTGTGTTTCGAATGCCTATCATAAAAAAAGATGAAGATATGAAGATATTGAAAATTCTAAAATTAATCTATTCAAGTCTTAAAGGACATATTCAGAAAAAAAAAAAAAAAAAAAAAAAAAAAATATATATATATATATATATATATATATATATATATATATATATATAAAGAGATTGAAGGTGATGAACAAAATATAAGAGAAAGCCAAGAAATTAAAATTGTTCAAGTGACCTTGCTAAAATCACAAGGAGTTATAGTGAATAATGTCTAATCAAACTCTTAGAGCCTCTTTGAGAGCTTTGTTTGTGCTCTCTTTGAGAGTGTTCTTTGTTTTCTTAAGTGTTCTTAATCTCATAGGGAGGTTAAGAAGGTACAATGTTGTAACTAAGTGAGTTAGTTAGTTGAAGCTCTTAAGTAGTTGCTTAAGAGGACTGGATGTAGCTCAGCTTTGGGGGAACCAGAATACATTCTTATGTGTTGCTCTCTCATTACTATTGTTATTGCTCATGCTTTGTTGTTTACTATATTCTTCTTGTTAGACAATTATGTTGTACGATCTATACTTATTCGTTGTGAAAAAGAGTCCAGACTCCATTCAACTCCCCTTCTAAAGCTAGTTGCACCTACAAATGAAGTAAAGAAGACTCTTAAGGTTTTTAGAAAAGATAAAAATGTTAAAGAAATAAGTAATTATCTTTTGTACATAAAAAATGTTTTTGTATGGGAAGATTCTTCTTAATTTTTTTCTTTGGAATAAACTATCAATAAATACAACCAAATAAATATGTTCAAAACATAAGATCTGAAAAAAAAAGAGTGTTTAAAAAAATATGAAAAGGGACGGGTCAGCTCGCCAACTCATCTTATGATAGATATGTTACAAATTTCGGCTTGTATAACCTATACCGGTTAACTTATCCCACTTTTACCACTCCTAAACTAGGCCAAGCCCACACTTATTTCATCTTACCAATAACGTTGACTAAGCCCACATAGTCTCTAATAAAAAGTTTTTTTTTCATCGACTTAACTAACACAAATATTTTCTATATTTTATTTTAATTATAATTCTTTTTAATTCACTTTGTGTCACCTAAACCGATGTTTATTACTATTGTTTCTTTCAAATAAAAAATTTATTCGCTTTACAAGTTTATTACTTAGATGAAAGTTGTGTTTTAATAATTTTTTATTTTTAAAAATGTTATGTCGATCTACACTTTGTTTAGTTAACTCTAATTTTTATAATTATTATTGTATCGCATTAAAGTCTGTTTGACCGACTCTAATAATATCTGATAGATAATTTTTTAATAACGTATACTCTTGTAGTGTTTTTAAACATTTTATTGAATAATGAACATATAATTCTTCATCTTAATTTTAGAAGTTATACTAATTTTAAATGTAACTTTTAAAATTTTAAAATCACACAAACTTTTTTTTTACATTTACAATAACTTTTTTATAAATAAATTTTTTATTTTTCTAATATATATATATTCAAAGATAATCTGATTATTATTAGAAATATGTGTATACTTGAATTGGATCTAATGAAAATAATCATGAAATGAAAGCATATTATAATTATATGCAATGAAATTATAAGAGAGGGTAAAATGAAAAGGAAACTATAAACCATAATAGTGAAATGACAGTGTTATTATTTATTTGAAGCATAACTCTCTAAAATGATTAAATTATTACAGTTTATATATACTGTGAATTTCCACTGATAAGTGCATTATATTGATATTTTCCAAATTATAATAATATATTAAATTTTATATAATCCAAATTTTCTATTAACTTAATTTATGTAGGGTAGTATTGATATAAACTCATAATACTTATATCTAACAATTTAATTTTAGTTAAATAAAACTTGTAGCAACAATAATTAATTCAACATCAAACATAATGCATATAAAATTAAGAACAAGACTCTTTCTCTATTATATAAATTTGGAAAAATGTCTCATAGAACTCTGCTACCTGAAAGAAAAAGAGGGAGGAAAATGGCTAGACAAGGGTCAGATGCTGGTTAGCTCATGAAGCTTAAGTAATGATGGAGAGGGGAAAAAAGACAAAACTATGGTGACTTTTCTCTGCTGACATCTTTTTTTTTCTTATACAAATTTA
Organism: Phaseolus vulgaris; assembly: GCF_000499845.2. NCBI lineage: Eukaryota > Viridiplantae > Streptophyta > Magnoliopsida > Fabales > Fabaceae > Phaseolus > Phaseolus vulgaris. Next base: position 37,659,500 of record NC_023759.2, read on the forward strand.
AATTTGTTACAACAATTATAGTTTATTTATTTAATCAATACAAGAAATAATTGAATAATTTTTATTTTATTTTAAAATAATTAAATAAATTATTTTTTAAATAATGACTATATAATTTTTAAAAGAAAATATATATATATATATATATTTAATTAGATTATCTTTAATTAGTTATTCATAAAAATAATAAAATTATAAAATAATAAAAATTATAAAATTATATATATTTTAATCTAATAAAAATGTGAATAAATGTCCATATGTTTTCACTAGTATTAATAGATGAGATTATCGTTTTTGTGTATACAAACTTTTATCATTCTATCATTTGAGTAACTGCTTTTTAAAACTAAAATAAATACATAAAATAAAATAAAAAACTACCTAAAAAATTATAAAAATTATTTATCCTTGTTTTTATAATTAATTTTATAATTTAATAATATCTTTTATTTTAATAATTATTTACAATATTATATAAAGATGATACATTATTTGGTAACTTTCTTTAGTTTCGGCTTTTAATTGGATAACTTTACTCACTAAAAAATAAAAAAATTTACTTATTTATTTAATAAAATAAATATTTGAATAAATTTTATTTATTTTATTTTGAAAAATAACAGTTACATAATTTTTTAAATATTACTTTTAAAAATAATATATTCATAAATTATATTATTTTTTAATTTTTATTAATTATTCATAAAATTAATAAAACTATATATATTTTAATATAATAAAAATGCAAATACATACATTATTGTCGTGCATGTATATTTGTTAATAATTAATATTTGAAACTTAACTTACAAGTATTAATAATTTAAGTTACAATATTATTGTATATATTTTAAATAATATAATACAAAACAATTAATTTTTAAAATTTTTAATTTTAATAAAAAAAGTGAGTTGATGGACCAGTTTATCCTATTTCGTCTCTGACCCGTTAGTTTGACTAGTAAAAAATACGAGGCAAATTCTCCATGCACCTTCATACATTCTTCTTGTATCTCCGTACCTTTTTTTTAATTACAGCAATACCCTTCTGGATGTGGTAGAGAATATGGCGCTTTCATTTTTATTTTTTAAGTGGTGGTGGTTGCTTGGGGTGGATGGTGGTGAATGTTGGTAGTTGATGTAAGTTTTGTAGTATTTTTACTGGTGGTGATTGTGTTTTCGTTCGTTTATTGTACAATATGGAAACCACCAAACTCAAACAAAAAATAAAAAATCAGCAAGGTGCAAAATAGAGTACAAAACTAAAAGTTCACTTCATGGAACCAATGCAGTGCAATAATAGTTATTTTTTTGAATTTATCGTATGGATTAAATTAAAACATTTCAAAATAATTGAATTGCTCTCTCAAAATTTGTTGTTGGAGGAGAAGAATGAGAATGTTGCGATTGGAAGAAAGGTATGTGACTGTGAGGAAGGTAGGTGTGAGGAAGGTAGGAGAGTAAGGGGATGCAAGTAAGATTATCTAAAAAGATGAGATTATGCTTTATTTATAGTTATTTAAATTTTTAAAAAGATTAAAACCATTTTTTCACAATAAATATGGAGGTGTATGGAAAGGTATAAAGGTGAAGGAAGAATTTGTCAGATACAAACATGTCTTCCTACACACGAAGAAATAGTTGAAAAATACTAATCTTGATCCAGAGATCATGGTCCACTTTTTGTCCCTCGTAATCATCGTCATGTGTGGTCCTATAAGTATTTATTAATTATTATAATAAATATTTGTTGAGACATATTTACTAAAGTTTTAAATTAATTAAAGAAAATAAATTTAATAATATTAATGTTTTTACATATAAGTATTTTATTCAATAGTTTTAATTTATTTAAACAAAGACCTACTAAATTTATTTTAATTGCTTTAAGTTTTAGAGTTATTGTATCATTAATTGTAAATGTTTCTTGTCATGTTGCATGTAATTTTTACAATAATATTAATGTTCATGATGGTTTACGTAAATAAATATAAACATACATGGATGATAACATCAAATTCAATATTTAATTAATATATTGTAAAATAAGAAAGTTTTGGAACATGTTTACGGACTTTATCCTAGCAGCAAGAACAAATTAAGTGACTTTAACTAATGTGACTAGAACAAGTATATTGGTTTAAGGAAGTGATTCACATCATTTAAATATAATCTTAAATTTATTACAAACTGAGTTAAATTTCAATTTAATAACTCTTAATACCATTCATTTATTTTATTCAGTTTAATCTCTCCCTTAATGAGATATTTAATCAAGCCTCCTAATTTTAAAAATGTAATAATGTAATTAATTTTCATTTGATTGAATATAACATCCTTACCACATAATAAATATGAACTATTTTAATTTATATAACATTAATAATATCAATTAATTTAAATAAACAGAAGAATCGCATTGTTTTTTTTTCTAAATTAGATTATTTGATAAAACCTTTTATTAATAAAAAAATAAAATTGAATAAAATAAGTAAATAATAAGACTAAAAAGATAATTATTTGTTTTATTTCTACTTATTATTATTTATTATATAAATAATATGTTATTAATCGGTTAAATATTATAGTAATGTAATTACGAACTAGTATGAAATATTTTTTATAGATCGTGTTTTTATAAAAATATTAAAAAGTAATTATAAAGTATTGTTAGTATAATTAAACTAACAAAATGAAAAGTGTATAATAAAAATAATAAAATTACGATATTTTTGTACGAAGATATTAAGCATAGTATTTAATCTTTAAAAAATGATGTGTTAAATAAAATACTATTGAAAAAAACCAGTTGAATGTTTGAAATATTTTTTTTACTATTTAATAAGGTATTTTGAGAAGAAAAAGAAGAAGTTTGAGTAATTTTAGAAGAAATATAAAAAAGCTAAATTTGAACCTACTAAAAAGCAGTTCATTGAATAAGTGATTCGAAATGGAATCGCTTACGTGACAGTGACCAGTCTGGTAAGGGAGATGGCTGACTTTTAAGAATGAAAAACAAAATGAAAAAATGAATCCAATATGTATACTATTGGTATGAAAGCTGTAACCGTAAACTGACGCTAACGGCGTTCTACATAATTTACGTATTTTGTTTTTTTGGAAAATGACATTAGATTCCTGTATGCATACTTTGAAGTGATTAAACCCTTTTTATCAAGTTGAAAGAGTAATTAAAGTGACAGTGTTGTTTCTTTTTGAGAAATTATTATAATTTATTTATTTATTTTCTTCTTCCACTTACCTTCTTTCTCATGTTTGATACCACAATGCAATCTCTTTCACTCTCTCTCTTTCTCTCTCCACCGTCCACTTCCTTCAGCCATCTTGTACTCTCTCTATCTCTCTATAAAAGCAAACCCAACTAGCCATAAACTGTTCCTACTCTCTCCTCACACCACACACAATTACAAACTTACCTTTTTCACCCATGGCTGACCCCTACTCCAATTTTTTCTCATCCTCACCCTTCTTCCGCTTCAATCACCATTTCCCATCTTCAAACCCTTCTCCTCACGCTCCCTATGTCCACAACTTCATCAACCACTCCAAAACCAACGACACAACCTTTTTCCAATACCACCACCACAACCATACTTCTTCCACAACTACTACTTTTTCTTCTTTTCCTCCTTCCCCTCCTCTGAGAGAAGAACTACCCCTCTTGAGACTTAGTCCGGCCAAGCAAGAGGAAGAGGAGGAGGACCTGTCTTGTACTGGAGCCATGGATGTGGAGGAGAGGATCCACATCCACCCCAAAGAGGAAGAAGATGATGAAGATGGCACTGTCACTGTTGCACTCCACATAGGGTTGCCAAGCCCTAGTGCTGCTGAGATGGCTTCTGTGCTCTCTTCTTCCTCAGAGACCACTGACAAAGATCATGGAGATGGTGCTGCTGAGGATTCTTCTGCTGGCTTCAGACTCAACAAGGGCCAGTACTGGATCCCTACTCCTTCTCAGATTCTCATTGGCCCTACTCAGTTCTCTTGCCCTGTTTGCTGCAAAACTTTCAACAGATACAACAACATGCAGGTATATGTCACACATATCAATGACTGTCACACCAGGTTTTTAAATTGCACAAGTGGTTGCAACTTCTCATGTTTTTTTTATATTGTAACAAATAACAGTGGATGCAACCATAGTTGTGGTCACCGACACCCCAAAATCTTGATGTTGCTGCTCAAATTGTGCTTGGAGACTTATTTTAAACTCTACACACCTCCATCACCCTTCCGAATTCTTCTTGTCCCTTTTCTACTACTTTTTTATAAGCTCTTCTTCCACTACTTTCTTTCTAATTGAATGTCCCAAAAGAAAAAAAAATAAAAAGAAAATTTCCTTTCCTTTGCTTCTGCTTCTCCTTTCTGTCTATAACTTTCTTCCTGATTTGAACCGCTAACGGTTCCTTGATGCTTCGATGGAAAGAGGAAAAGCTTGGCTTGTAATCTATGCTACTTGTCTTCTGCTTTTCCTTTCCTTTCCTTTCTTTTCTTTCTTTTTTCTTTTTATAAATTATTTTCATCCTTCTTTTCCAGGGTTATAAATTATGATTTCGCTTCTAGTCATTTTATTTGATTTTTTTTAAAGAGTTTCAATTTGGGGTTGTTTTTTGCATGGTGAGCGGGTTTGATACATAAAATTTGGTTAAATAATGAACGACTGGTTTCCTGATTCAGACTGAGACTGGGATCAGTACCTTACACCTTTCCTTTTCGTTGATTAAACAACTCAAGCTATGTTCCTTATGCCTTCAGTACATTGAAGTCTGTGCTCTTTATATATTTTGGTAGAACTGAAAATCTTGCAGAGTTTCTTCCAGATCGCTCAGATAATTACACCAATTTCGTTTCTCTTTGTGGTCCTTTGGTTCTGAATGCCCCATACATGGGACATAGGTAGCCTACATCTACTCCTCGCTTTCCCTTTTTCGTTTGTCCTCCTTTTTCCATTGCAAACAAAACTATGAAAGAACTAGTACTCATCTAAATTTTATTAAATTTGCTCTTTACGAATATAGCCCTTTTGTTCCTTTGAAGCGACTACATCAAACTATACATATATATAACACCTCCAGCATTCGTCTTGATTCCTAGATGTATTCCTTTAATTTGAAAAAACAAAACAAGAAAACTGTACTCCAAATTATATCTTAGCACCTTTGTGGTTGCTATATCTTAATACTATGTTACAAATTCACTAGGAAACAAATCCTTGAGATTTAACTAACTTAATGAAACTGATTTTTTCTAGTTTCAACTTAACTTGTTATCTTTATTGTGACATTTTTTTTGTGTTTTAACTGAGGGGTGTTCAGATGCATATGTGGGGGCATGGATCACAGTACAGAAAAGGACCTGAATCTCTGAGGGGTACCCAACCAACGGGCATGCTGAGGCTTCCTTGCTATTGTTGTGCCCCAGGGTGCAGAAACAACATTGATCACCCAAGATCAAAGCCTCTCAAAGACTTTAGAACACTTCAAACGCATTACAAAAGGAAGCATGGGATTAAACCTTTCATGTGCAGGAAATGCGGCAAGGCTTTTGCGGTGAGGGGAGATTGGAGGACTCATGAGAAGAACTGTGGCAAGCTTTGGTACTGCATCTGCGGTTCCGATTTCAAGCACAAGAGATCTCTTAAAGACCATATTAAAGCTTTTGGAAGTGGCCATGCAGCCTATGGAATCGATGGTTTTGAAGAAGAAGATGAGCCAGCATCTGAAGTAGAGCAAGATAATGATGATTCTACCCAGTGATTAATCAGACTGCTGGGTTTCTGTATGTGAATTATCCTAGTTATTTTGTCCAACGATTGGGGAATATATATATAAAGCGTTGGCTTCGTTGCTGATTAAAAACAAAGAGTTGGCTTCCTATTTCAGCACTATATATATGCACCAAGTTTAATGGAAAGTCAATCTTTTCTTTAATTTCTTCTTCTTTTCCTTCTTCTGTTGCTAGTATTAGCTAGGACTAGAATCTGGATACAAAACACATAGCTGGCAAAGCTATATATATATATATCCAACTTCTTTGAATTTGTTCTCGTGTATAAGACATCTTTCCCTTCTCTTACTATGAGATGCTTAGAATTATTCTTATTTGATTTCCATCTTTAGCAAAAGCATAGCTTAAGCTCATTGATTATTGATTAATGACTAAGTAGTGCCTCAAGTGCTATTTAAATGAATTTACTTCATGTTTTTCTTTATTCAGTGTGGGTTCATTTTGCCGAGCTATCAGCATCGAGGCATCAGATATATTACGTGTATTTTATCAGATATATTTACATCGTATACTGTATAGGTATACGAGGTTTTTTTTGTACTCTTTTTTTTATCCGTTTATTATGAATCTATGGTTTAAAGTTGTTATATATTATAATTTTTGAAAACTCTATATATCACATTATAAGGAGTGCTCAATTAAATGGGAACAATAAGTAGAATTTTAGTAATCACAACCCAAGCATGACCATAACCGTAATTTATTGAAAAAGCAGTGAAGATGAAAAAAAGCCTTTTCCCCCTCAATCTCAAATACATTATATATAATCATCTTTGAAACTTTGGGGGACATGATGCATGTGCATGAAGAAAATATACCTGTGGGGCATTTCACAGATATTATGGCATTGATAACTTGCTTGCTTCTCTCAAGATGACCTAATAGGTACGTATTGAATAATATAATTACTCCACAATTTGTCTGCGGGAAAGACAAATAAAGTGAAGGTAGCTTATGAGTGGATGGTAAATAAAAGGGGTGAGGGTTTAAGCTGATGTATTAGGCAGAATGAAGCGTTGGGAGAGTATATTATGGCTAATTAGGTGATTAGATATAGGCTTTTCATGCTGTGAAACTGAAATATACGTCAGCTTTTTGTTGGGGTGGTGCATATGATGCCCTTTTGCTTTGGGTAGTGGAGAAGATATGTGTTTGTTGATAGATGGAACATATACCATTTCAGATTCACCCTTGGTTGGAAAATTCAAAGCAAATGATTAGCTTTTTAAGAGAAATACATATTATAAAGGAGGATATCAAAAGATATATAGGTAGGATGGGTGATATCATAATGGTCCCAGTGTGAAGTTTGTAAGGTATGAGGGTACTACTGCAATGAAGTGGATCTCATTTGCAGCTTTGGTTAGAGAGAGAGAGAGAGAGAATGGGCAAAAGTTGTTCAAGTGTTGTGCTGTGTGTTGTTGTGTTGAGAGAGCTGAAAACTGCAAGACTGTGGAGCCCAAGTTGTGTTGGTTGGGCTGATTGGCAACATATACCGATGCCTCCTACAGTGTATACACACCTCTCTTCCATATCTGATGGATAAACTGTACACTGAAACGACCTTTCAGCAAATTTTGACCTCTTTTCTCTGCTCTAATTTAGGTGGAGTCTTCAATCCACATGGTACGTACATGTATATACGTGATGTACAATTCACACCAATGTCAAAAAACGAACCTATAATATAAAACAAATGAAACATCTCTTCTGTTTCTGCATGCTTCCTTCTTTCAATTGCCAGCTGCCTAATTAAATTATACCTTCTGTCTTCACACCTACGCCCTTAATCTCGTTCCATTCCGATCCTCTCTTTGCTTCACAAACAGGACCTGGTTATACTCCCATTTAAGACAGATAAATATTAGAGAATATAATCATTAGGTCGTACATTCAATTAATTAATTAAGATGCCATTTAATTTCTTTTTTTCTCTCTTTCTCTTTCAACCCCAACACAGTACTCTTCATTATTAGAGCGTCTACCCTTCAGACAAAATCAAAAATCAACAATTGTTATAATTACTTACACTAAAATATTACTTTGAAAAATTTAAATTGAAAGATAGAAGTTAACTGTGATTTCATTAATATAATTTCATTTAAAAGTAATATTTCTCTTTTTATTGTAATTTGGTGTATTGTTTTCAACATATAACATAAATCCAGTTTTCTTTAAGATATTTATCATTTTATACACGAAATCCTTAGAAAAAAATTGTGTTTGGTCCTTTAGTTGGACAAAAGTTTGTTGTTATTTTAAAATGGATAATCTGTGAAAACGAACCTACTACTGTCCTATGTTAGACGACAGGCATGTGGTGTTACTAAGTGTGTTTTTTGTGAGGGTAAGAAATGGTGGGAATTGAATAGATGAACTCAACAGCAAACTGTAATTAAAGCATTTATTGACCATCAATATCCCACCCTTTTGTTGTGGAGACCAACCCTACCACTATATTGACCTGTTGGGACTCTCCTACCTCCATCAGATCATTTCTCTCTCTCCACAGTCGTGTGTGTCTCTCACCATCATCTTTTGTGTGTGGCATTTGTGCTTTTATGGGAAGTCCCTATCCTAAAACCACCCATACCCCCAATATGCCCTGCACTGTGATTACGAAACAAGCTCACAAACGAGTGATCCACAATAATCATCACTTCAATTTCTTTTTCAGAATAACGTAGAATAATTAAAATGTTAACACTAAAAAGGTCTGAAAGTGATAATACGTACGTAACGTATGTATAACTCCATGCATGTACATGCATCCTTTAATATTATAGATAAAAGCAATCAAAAACTATTGGACCATAATATGTCTATTCACCTTATATATATCTATAGTATTTTTCTTTTTCTTACTCTTTCTATTTTGAAATTATTGTGGCTTCAAACTTTCTCTTCTGTTTCAAAGCTTTTACATTGTTAGATATTTTAAATTTTGTAAAAAAATTATGCCAATCATATTTTTCAATAATGATGTGTCTGGTATACATCACCTTCTCCTTACTTTCCACTTATCATCTCTTTTTATTAATAGTTTTTCTTTATCATTTCTACCTATAATAAGAAAATTTTAGTAAAAGCGTGATGACGGTTTCATATTAATTAAATAATTTTAATTTAATTTGCATGAACTAACAAAAAGAATAATGATTTTAAAATGGATTAAATAATCAAGGAATTTTTTACTCCTATTTGAGGTGCATACACTTGTTGAATAATATGTATGAAGAGAATAAAGAGAAAGTGATGAGTGATAAACTGATAGGAAAGGAACCGAAAAATGTTAATAAAAAAAAGAGAAAAAGAATGTGAGAAAAAAAAAGTATGAGAATATATATAAAAATTGTTCATCACATCTCATGTACCAATAAAACATGAAAATTAATAAATGATTTAATGTGAACAGTGTTGGGAGGTAGTTCTACAGCCCCATGAGATACCGTGCCATGACCATGTAAAGGAGACCAAACAAGCCAACACGCAAGAATATGTTATATGATGTATTCTCCTTTTTGCATTCATATTCCAATACAGTAGGGACATCTTTGTCTCCCTTGGCTCGAATAACTAGCTCTTCCCATATGTATATATATAATAAGTTGCTGAGGTGGATTTTCCTTTCCATAAGACCATAAAGAAAAACCCACCTTAGAAGAATTGGTTCTGGTGTGTGAAAATATATATAATTCCTAGATAATGTTTTGAAAATTTTAGGTGCATGTATATAATCATATACGGCGCCTTAGATAATCGAATTTAGATAGTTTTGCATCAAGGAAAAAAGAAATAACTTACTTCACAAATGTATACTTTGTTAGCTTCATCTTTTCTTCTCTTCTGATTTTTTTTTTGACAATCAAATATTAATTTATATACAATTAGATTGGAGAGATATGTTCTATATAATTCCCTACTCCATATGTTATGTCTATTTATCAACAATTACACTAAATTATTGTTTTATTTTTATCACGTATATTATACATTAATACATTTTCTATATACATTTATATGAAAAATATAATAGTTTCGATACTCCCCTTCAAGTTGGTGAGTAAATATCATGGACTCCCAACTTGTTTTGCAAGGTCACGAATTGGTCTTTCTCGAGAGGCTTAGTAAATACATCTGCTAACTAACAATGTTAAGAGACATGTGAAAGACTTATCATACCAGCTTGCAACTTTTCCCGTACGACAGTCTGTCTTGATATGCTTTGTACACTCATGAAATACAGGATTTGTTGCAATATGGAGTGTCACTTGGTTATCACAATACAAACGTGTAGGTATGCTTATTAGAACCTTGAGGTCTCGCAGGATATAACGTAACCATGTTAGCTCCATAAAGCATTTCCCATGGCCCGATATTCTGCTTCGGTAGATGACCTTCACACGTTGGTTTGTTTCTTAGACTTTCAGGATACCAATGAATTTTCTAGGAAAATGTAGTAGTCGCTAACTGATCTTCGAGTAATAATCCTTGCTCGGGTGTCCCCTTATGCTTTGTTTGGATTAGAGGTTGTGGGTGAGTGGAAAGTTGAGGGTGTGGGAGAGAGAAAGTGTGGAGAAAGTTGATGGTGTTTGGATTGGGGGATGTTAGAGTGAATGTGTGAAGAAAGTTGATTGGAAAACGTGAATGATGTGATAGTCGTGAGAATATCTTAATATATTTTGAATAGTGTAAATTGTAAGATTACAAATTTATCCTTGTATATAAACAAATACGAAAATGAAATATTAATTAATTTAAAGAACATTTAAGTTAATTAAAATAATTAGTATTATATTATTTAGTTTCTATTACATTATGTTATATATAATAATAAAGTATACTTTTGTCCACGTGTGTAAAAAAATAATAATAAAATAATAATAAAATGATTATTAATTTTATACATAATTTTGATAATTAAAATAATAGTAAGTTTCAATTATAACTTAAAAAATAATTTAAAATTGAAATGAATTAAAAAATAGAATATAGAAATGAAATATGATTTCTTCATTTTTAATTTTATTAATTGAAAAAAATTGTATTAGTTAAATTTTTTTATAGATAATTTTAATATTATTAATGATTATTTAATAAATGTTATGTTATATATATATATAAATATATAATTGTTATTAATTATGATTTTGATTACTATTAATAATAACATTAGTATAATTTAAGAAAAGATGTCATGGACATTAATTAGTTGCAAAAATATATAAAGTCGTTATATTTGATGGAGAGAGATAAATAGATGTTAATTTGAAATTATGCCAAACTGAAAAACATAATAATGTTAATTAGAAAAAGAAAAGACATCCCCACTAATAACATTTTAACCCTTCTTATGGAAACCTTCAAACGTGTTTCTAGAAGGCATATCTTATTCCGTTGTCTGATAATGATTGCATCTTTGTCATCGGCAACGCCTTCATTGTACCATTTGAAAAAAATTACAGCCTAGAACATTGCCACTTGTAATATGTTTTGAAGAAAAGAATAAAATTCAACAATGAAAAAATTTAAATAGCCATAGTTAAGTTTGCATGAAACCGAATTGAATTAAATTTACCTTGTACTTGGGACAATCCCAAAATCGTTTTCCGGCATTTTTTTTCAATTGTTGCTGTTCTCAAAAGAGCAAAGTGTCCACAATCACAAATTGGAGCAATGAACACACTTGTGCTCCCAACAACATGGGTAAAAGTACCACGTGATTTTACACCACAACCAGTGCAACTAGAGGATGATGTCATGTCATGCACAGACATTGAAGGTTATGTAATGAATGTTATTCATTTTCCAATTTAGATAATGGACCCAAAATATTTACTTTAATCATAATAGAATTCAAATCTTAAAGAACTTGCATTTTAAATAATATGAAGCTTAATGTTAAATATCAATTTCTCAATGTTCAAGGTGAAAAATAACAAAAACAATAAAAATAGCAATAATAATGTTCAACATGAAAAATAGAAATAAAATAAATGACAATAACATAATGCAAATAAACAATCAATTACCTTGATGACGATGAATTTGATTAAGAGTATCCTCCATTGTGTCCATCCTTTGATGAACTCGGTTCATCTTGTCATCAACCCTATCAAAACGGATGTTAACGTTCCTCATGGTTTCTTTTATGTCTTGCATCCCCGCCCAAATTTGGGTTAACATTTCAGTTTGAGTAGGGATTGCGGGTTGAGGTTGAGCACCTTGAAGATGTTGTTCGGGCAATTGATCCTCTTCGTCATCTCCTTCGTCCTCCACTTGAGGCCTACCAAGTTGTCGTACACCATTGACCTAGAATATATTTAATTTGGTCATACTCTTTTTGCTGAAATAATTATTTCATCCAAGCATTACCGCTTGTTCATTTTCTAAGTCGAAGCCATACACCTGCAAGATGCGTTTTATCAAAATTGCATAGGGCAGCGACATGTTGTTATCCCAACATTTCATCATGTGTTGCATTATGTAATGTGGCCAATTAATCATTATGTTATTTTTGATGCACCAGAGCATGAAAATATCTTCATTTAATACTTGTGCGAAGTTGTTTCCACGAGGGCACAAGATATGCACCCATGCTATAGTGTCCCTAATATGACACCCTAACCTATAGTCATGCTCACGAGTATGGGTGGTGGTTGCTTGGACATCTTTTTGTAATAATTCATTATCTACTTCTTCAATCAGAGACTCATCCTTGTCAACCCTACGAAGAAAGTTATGCATAATAGAACAACCTAAAACAATTTTTGTCATAGTATCGACATCATAATGTGACTCAGTTCCACTAGCTAACAATTTATGTAAATTATGAGAAATAAATTATATATATTTCATAACATTATGGTATGTCTATGTAGAATGAAAAAAAATAAAAAATATAACATTAAAAATTTGTATTTCCATTCTATAAAAATAATAATTTTAAATAAATAAATGTTTTTTTATAAAGCATTAAATATTCAAAAAAATATTAACTATCTACACATATTATTAAAAAATCGAATTTATTATGTAATATTTTTTTTTTTTAATACTTACAATATTTGTTTTAATTTTTTCATAATAACATTAACAATTTATGTATATGATAAATAAATTATATGTATTTCATATACATTATGTATGTATATGTAAAATGTGGAAAAAATATAAAATATAGCATTACAAATTTCTATTTTCATTATGTAAAAATAATCATTACAAATAAATAAATCTATTTTTTTAAATAATTAAATGTTCAAAAAATAATAACTATGTACACATATTATTAAAAATTATAATTTATTATATAATCTTTTTCTGTTTTTTTAATTAATACAATATTTGTTTTAAAAAATAACATTAAAAATTTATATTTACATTCTGTAAAAATAATAATTTCAAAAAAATAATCTATTCTGTAAATTTAAATAAAAAAATTTATTTATTAACAAAGTTAAAAAAAAATTACTATGTACACATTCATAAATTTATTTATTAACATTGTTAAATGTTAAAAAAAATCTTCTGTATATTTGGTTTTTTTTGTTTTAAATTACTGCAACAATTTTTATAATTTTTTAATAATAATATTTTTAAATAATAGATCTCTAATTTCAATCTATAAATTCAATGTCAAAAAATAACATATTCAAATTTCATGAAATTTTTCCATTAACAATATACAATTTTAGATAATCAACTTAAAACAATATTTAATTTACTAATATAACTATTTTATTTTTCCTAAACATTCACATCTAAAATTAAAAACTAATTAACAAGTACTTTAAAATAATTTAAACATTAAATTCAAAATAAAAATAAACATCCAAACACAATTTAAAAAAAAAAAACAGACATACCTCAAGAGAGCAGAACAAAACCACAATAAAATGCAAGTCTAACATTTATGAAACTGTGTAACATCCCTATTTTTTTTTCTATTTGTTAAAATATTATGCATGCAATATCTAATTAACATGTAAACATATATTAGGTTATCATATTTGTATCTCAAAAAGATATCCCTCTTCATAGGGAATTAATATATACATCAAAAGTTTAAAAAAAGACAAAAGAAACAAAGCATTCAAAGGTAAATCTATCCAATACTCCAGCAGCTCACTGAGGAGCTCTATTACCTACAATCTCATCTGCTCCCGTGTAAACCACGATCATCACAGATAAAGAAACAAACACAAACAAATAACAGGGTAAGCTAGCTATATAAAAATTTCTATATAAATTCAGGTCAAATTAATCAACATAATTCATCAAGTCTCATACAATTTCTCAAATCACCAAGTGTCTATTAAATTTCATAATTCATCTTTTCACATGTCGGACTTCTACTGACTCATAACACATAGACACTTGACTCTACTTCCGGAAGACTCGTGCGTTGACTTAGACTCAAAGATCTGCACCTGTCATACTACATCACTGTGAAATCCACACAGCTATGTGCATAATTAATCTCAATATTATCTCTCTCCTAGTATGACAGGGTTAATTCATATAACAGGTCAAGTTAATTATCTTTCAAACAACTTACCCATTCATATGAACTTCCTTCGACTCTCACCACCTGAATAACTTCATCTATATGATTCCATTATCTCAGGAGAGTCAGGATATCTCCTTCTAGACGAATCGCTAGTCAATGCACATCCTAAACAATCTTAACACGGTATTTTCTTTCCTGAAAATACTATGTCTCGATCAGAATTCATATTTTGAACATCATAATATCCACCATCAAACAATCAAATCATACCAATGTTTAGAATTTCCCAAAATACACAACAATTCATTGACTAATCATATAAATGTCTAATTAAAGAGATTTTCAATTAACTATACATGAAATATAAGTTTACATACTTTATAAGAAAAACTATATAGAAATAAATAAATCAATCTCTTAAAAGCAAATAAAAAATTAGTTTAATATTTTTTTTTATTTTTACTTTAGCTTGAGCTAAAATCCTCCAAAGAGCACACAGAATTTTTAGCTTGGGCTAAAATTCGCTAGCTTGAGCTAAAATTCTCCAGAGAGCACCCAGAATTTTTTTAGCTTGGGCTAAAATTCGCTAGCTTGAGCTAAAATCCTCTAGAGAGCACCCAGAATTTTTTTTTAGCTTGGGCTAAAATTCGCTAGCTTGAGCTAAAATCCTCCAGAGAGCACCCAGAATTTTAGCTTGAGCTAAAATTCGTTAGCTTGAGCTAAAATCCTCCAGAGAGCATCCATAATTTTTAGCTTGAGCCAGTACTTGCTAGCTTGAGCGAAATATGCAGAAAATTCTGCATAACTTAACATACCTATTAGATTATAAATCAATATCTCATTCAATTCCTAAATTATAAATCTACACATTACATTGACAGTTCTTGTTCAGCATGATACAATCACTCTCATTGAATCATTGAGTTATTATGTCCATTTATACATATATATGATTTCCAATTCCAGAACCATTTAAATCAAACAACCAATTCTCAATCACAACACTTTCAATTTCAATCAAACTGCAATCTACTCAGAACAAGAAATCTTGCAACAAAATCTGGAATTGTTGACCCCGTCATACTCACATTCAAATCTTCTAACCTATGGTTCTATTGAAGATTTTAAACTAGCTTCCCTTACCTTTACTTGAGCATATGCTCACGAAGAGCTCCAAACCTACCAAAATCTTCAAAAGTAGCTTAACCTGCACCACAGAGCCCTGATAAAAAATCTAACTATATATCTAAGACTCTAATCTACTAAAGACTAATCCTAAAACTAAAAGAGGCACATGCATACACTTAGATTGAGATTGACCTACAAGTTCAAAATTTGACTCAGAGAAGGGTAAAAATTGAACTTACTCTATCATAGATTCTGATCGAACATTCTTATAGGATTCACTGCCAGTAGTCCAATGGCAGACTCCGATCGCCAAACTGATAAACAAGGAGATCAGAATCTTAGAGAGAATGGAGAGAAAAGGAAAAAGAGGAACAAAACTGAACTTACTCTATAAGAGATTCTGATCGGGCAGTCTTGTAGTCTTCGCTGCCAGGAGTCCAACGGCAGACTCCGATCGCCAAACTGATAAGCGAGGAGATCAGAATCTTAGAGAGAAGGGAGAGAAAGGAAAAGGGGAACTTTTAGAGAGATGGTGGTTCTTTTAAAATGAAACCTGAATAACTGAATTTTCTATTTATATGTCATTTCATTTTAATAATAAAGTATTCAGGTATCATTTAAAATATACCACTTCTACTCTAAGGTTATTTTTTAAACCCTTACAAACTGTGTCTGAAAAAAAAATCATTCAAAAATTAGTTCAAAAAACACAAAATCAAAAATCTGGAAAATTAAGAAACATAACCGATTATCACTTCAGTTTAAAATAGCGATTATCCAAAGGTTTATGCCACATAATCGATTATGCTTGCAATTTAAAAACCACCATAATCGATTAGCTCACAATTTTTTTACATGTAATCGATTATGTCATGAGCATAATCGGTTATTAACTATTTTTTTCCACATAATCGATTATGTCATACGTTCATTTTCAATGGTAATCGATTAAGCATGAAACTAAATTCACACAAAGCTCATCCGAGGTCACAGACGAAGAACCAAGCCCACTCTCCTACCACTATCCTTACTCACGACCCTCTCCGAGCTCTTTAGGTTTGTGCTTTGTTAAGATCTGAATTGCCTCTGCTTTGTGAGTTTTGTGAGATTGGGAACCAGATATATAGTGTTGTACCTCTTTATTATGCTCATCCACTCTCTCACCAACTTAGCTATGCATTCATTGAGCATTGAAGTTGGTCAAAGAGATTCCAGAACAATGGTTAGGAATCTCATGTGCTTGCTGAAAAGGTTCTTCACATAACATTGTGCATGCATGCTTCACGTCCATATACGTCCAAAATTCTAGTGAGGGCACAAATGACTTTGCACTCATCCTACCTGGAATTCACTCCCTCACCCTCTCCTTTCTCTTCACTTCTGAAAGGTCTCTCATTTTGCCCAATTTTCCCCTCACCCTCCACCATCAACGGATCCAAACGGGGGTTGCACCCCACATCTGTCTGCGGCTACAATGCCACCCCCCAATCCAAACACAGGCTTAGTGTACTTCAGAACCCGTAGTGTTGCATCCTAGTGTGTTTTGCGAGGCTCTTGCATAAACTGGCTTAAAGTTCTAATTGGGTAGACAATATCTGGCCTTGTGACAGTGAGGTAAATGAGCCTTCCAACTAACCTGCGATATTGAGTTGTGTCATGTAATAAATCACCATCAGTAAAAGTGAGTTTTAAATTTTGCTCCATGGGAAACTTTTCTGGTTTTGCCCCAGTTAGACATGTATCGTCCAAAATGTCCAACACATATTTTCTTCGAGACATAAAAATGCCATGTTTAGACTGAGAAAATTCAATTTCCAGAAAATATTTTAAGGTGTCAAGATCCTTGATTAGAAAATGTTGGGGACAACAATTCCTTGAGATGCTTGATTTCAACATCATCATTTCTTGTTAAAAGTATATCATCGACATAGAGCAAGTGAAAGATGATCCAACAGTCTTAGTAAATAAAGAATAGTCTGCTTTTGATTGAATATATCCTGCCTTTTGAATAATCTTAGAGAAGTATAACAAACCAGTTTTGGGACGCTTGTTTTAAATCCAGACAAGGACTTATGAAGCCGACAAACCAGATTTTCCCTTGTCGGTGAAATCTAGGAGGAAGCTCCATGTAAACAGTTTCATGAAGGTCAACATGTAAAAATGCATTTTATACGTCAAGTTGGTAGGTGAACCAATTTCTAGTAGTTGCAATAGTAAAACAAACAACGTAATGTCGTAAGTTTAGCAGTAGGAGAAAAATTCACAATATAGTCAATCCCTTCCACTTGTGTATAGCCTTTGGCGACTAAGTGCGTCTTATATCGTTCGATGCTCCCATCATATCTGTATTTTATTTTATAAACCATTCAACATCTTATGGGTTTGTGGCCAGCTGGTAATGAAACAATGCTCCAAGTGTTGTTTTCTATCAATGTTGATAATTCATATTCCATGGCTTCCTTCTAGTGGGGTTGAAAGAATGACTTGATCATATGATGAAGGCTCTCTATGTGTAGAAATGTTAGCTAAAAAAGTGCAATGAGCAAAAGATAAGTTGGAATAAGAAATAAAATGAGAAAGTGGGTATCGTGTACTTAGGAGAACCTTGGATGGGAGAGGACTGATTGGCGCGAGGTGACAATAAATAATCTTTATGCCATGCAGGAGGATCCTTGAGACGTGTATAATGTCGAAGTGGTTGTGTAGAAAAATCAAGGAATGAATTAGGTGCAAGAGATTCAGTGGTCATAGGTTCAGGAATGAGCTCAATGGGTATGAGTTCGATAATGGGCTCAATGTGTACGGGTTCGGTAATGGGCTCAGTGGGTATTGGTTCGAGAATGGGCTCACTAGGCGAAGTTAGTGAAGCTGATTGTGAGTTCGGTAGTGTGGTAGGAAATGTAGAATTTTGATGGTCTAAGTCAATGACCAAATTTGGTAGGACAGAAGAGTGTGAGGGTGATGTTGTTACATGAAAAGAAAAAATGGTTTCGTGAAAAACCACGTCCCTACTGACAAAAACAATATTGTCTTCAAGATTATATAATTTGTAACCTTTATGATAAGGTGGATATCCAATAAAGACGCATCATCGAGCGTTGGGATCAAATTTGTGATTGGGATGATTCGTTGTTGCATAACATAGGCTGCCGAAGATACATAAATGTGTAACAAATGAAACTTGGTTGTATAATAGTTGAAAGGGTGTTTTATCTAATAAAATGGGGGAAGGTAAATGGTTAATGAGGTAAAATGCGGTTAAAACACAATCTCCCCAAAAACGAATAGGTAAATTACACTAATAAATAAGAGATCGTGCAACTGTGAGGATATGACGGTGTTTGCGCTCAACCATTATTGGGGGGTATAAACAAATGTACGTTGGCATTCAATGCCATGATTAAGAAAATATTGACGCATGGAAAGAAATTTCGTGCATTATCTGTTTGAAAGAATTTAACACGAATGTGGAATTGTGTATATGCAAATGTGATGAAAGATTGTAGTAGACGCTAAGTATCTGATTTGTGTTGCATAAAAAACCCCAAGTGCATCTAGTGAAATTATCGATGATGGTGAAAAAGAATCGTGCATTTGAATAACTAAGTGATTTATGAGGATTCGAAATATCACAATGCGAAAAATCAAATGGAGGATGTGTATTTATTGCACTGGAAGTAAAAGAAAATCTTGTTTGTTTAGCACTGGGATAGATATTGCAGTTATTAAGAGTAGACATATTGAAATAAAATAATAAAGATGCCAATGTTCACCTGAGTCAATTATCCTCCCATAGTTAGATCCTGCCGGAAACAACCCTTTGTAAGTAAGGCAATACAATAATTTAGAGCTTTACTAAGTTTACTTGCTGAAATAAGATTTAAATGAAAAGAAGGAACACATAAAACATGCTTTAATTTGATATCCCTATTAAATTGGATGGTCCCTTTGGAGGTGATTGGGGTTGTTGAGCCTGTAGGAAGGTTTACCAAAGAAACTGGTGATAGAGTTGAATTAATAAATAATTATAGATTTGATACAATATGATTAGTTGCCCCACTATCCAAAATCCATGGTTTTGTGAAGACAAAATTTACTGAAGTATTAAAATTCATGAGAAATCCTGCTGCATTTGCGTAAACATCATGGTTACCCAAATTAATCATCGACAATTGTTGTTGTGTCTCTTCCTATATAATTAATGAATATGCCTATCAAATGTTAGGCAAGGAAGACATCATCAAAATACTAGATCATGCACCTTTATAGGTATCATTGAGACCCATAAGAAATTGCATTAAACGATCTTCTTCCTTCTCGTCATTGTGTGTTTTCATTTGATAATAAGGCGAGGATGAGCGATATGTGTCTAACTCGTCCCAAAGGCTCTTGATTAGTATGTAATATGATGAAACAAACATCGTACCTTGAGTAATTATGACAATGACTTTCTGTATCTGAAAAATTGCATGAGTCATTGATTTGCTCCACGTTGGATAGTTTGAGTCATTCAATTTCTCTGGGACAAGTAGGTGTTCGGGTTGATCTGAATGACGTTCGTAGTATGAATTTGATGTATCTGTAACTGCATCTTTGGAGTTTTTTCGCAGACATGATTGTCGAGGAAAAAAAGGCGAAAGAAAATTTTGTAGAGTCACAAGAAATGGTGCTCTGATACCATATTAAATATTATGGAAAGGATATTTTTGTATATTCATTCAACACATCCTACTTTCTTATACAATCAGATTGGAGAGATATGTTCCATATAATTCGTTACTCCATATGGTATGCCTATCTATCAACAATTACATCAAACTATTGCCTTATTTTTACCACGTATATTATACATTGATACACTTTCTATATACATCTATATATAAAATATAATAATTTCAATATGGACAATAATTTTTTTTAATAAATAAGATTATTAAGGATACTTTAACCTTTATAAAAAAATCACTTCTTTAAACCAAGATTTGGATTATAGCAAAAATTCTAAATTGTACAAAAATATTTTCATCATATATTATATTACAAATCTTTTCTTCTAATAAATTAAGATGATATTATTAAGAAGTTAACTTTAAGCCTAACTCAATCTTATAAAATCGACTTATAAGGTAAGATTTGCACTACTTATGTACTGTGAAATGTCTTTATCTATACTAGATATGTGATCTCTAACACGCTCTCTCATGCCGAAACTGTCAACTCGTATGTGAGACTATATATGTCAACTCGTATGTGAGACTATATACTTATGGATGATTCCATAGCGGGTGACCTAATAAGACATACAAACTCTCGCTATGATAGGTTCTAAAAGACTCTGATACATATTAAGAAGTGAATTTTAAGCCTAACTCAACTTTATAAAATTGATTTATAAAATAAAATTTACATTCACTTATAAATTATAAAATATCTTTATCTCTCATCATCAAACGTATAATCTTCTACCAACAATATATATTTTCCTAATGCAATAAGGTCAAAACCATGCTATAAAAGAAAAGTATAATATTTTGACAACTACTTAATAAATTTATATTTTAATTATATTTTGTTTTTTTTTATTTTTTAACTTAAAATATTAATATATTATTAGAATAGGATGTCAAATGCTTTTTATTCTAGAGAGAGATTGTCAAACTAAAAAATATATATCCCGCATTGGAAAGAAAGGAAGGAAGAGAAAAAAAAAATGAAATAAAATGTATTGCATTGGGTACTGCGCACATTACTATGTTTTAAAACGACTTAAATATTAGAACTAGGTATTCCATTCCTTTCCTTCTATTCTTCTTTATTTTTTGTCAATCTAAACACAATGTAAGGATAGGGAACGTGCAGATCCATAAGGAGGAATTAAAATAAATAAAATTATCATTCCAGTAACTTGCAAAATTTATTTTAGAGATTATGTGTGTCTTATATATGATATAATATGTTTGAGTTTAGCATTTAGGTTTAGGTTACTATTTATAGTTTTTTTAATATTACTATGCTAATTAGTTAGATTCATATTATTATTAATATAATTATTATTTATACTACTAATATTATTATTAATATTTTTAATATTACTATTATTTATTATTTCTAATTAGCAAAAACACAAACACGCCACACCATTGTATCTATGCTTTTTATTTTTATCATATATTTAATATTAAAAGTTAAATAAAATATGTCATTATTTGCACATTTATTTTTTTTATCAGCAAGAAAGAATAAATAAATGTGAACCATTTCAGGGATGGTCAAACCCTCATACAAATCGAAAAAGAAAACACAGTCTCCCCCTAATGCTGCTAGAACCTCCTACCAACAACTTAACAAAACACCTGCAAACGTTCAAAATCCAACAAAGAATCTAAGCAACAACCATACACATCATTTAACCATTCTCATACAAACCAAAGGATCAAAGCACCAGTCAGAATAAGAGAAACAACTGATGGTGCCTTTGACGTAACCCAAAACCAAACCTTTAACTGAACAAGAGTGAACAATTCTAAAACATCAACCATGTCACCTTTAAAAACAAAATTGTTTATGTGTTTCCAAATCTCACTTACTACACCAATCCAAATCATTCCCTAAACTTCATTCACAGAATCAAATGCATTGCTCAACGTAAATTGCAGAAAATGACAGAGTGAATCATTGTGTACCACAGACACCACTCCAAGCCAAGCAAAACACTGAATCCAAACGAGCCAAACTATTTTGTACTTAAAAAACATATGACGACTATATTGTCAGTATAAATTTATAATTCATTTTAACAAATACAAATACACATGAGAAGACACAAAATTTTTGAGATTGCACCTATTAATATATTGTGATAGAAAAATAGCCAACATAATAGTTATAGATGGTAAATTTACAAATATTATTCAAAATTATAACATATATTTCTATATACATATATTCTAAAGAAGAAAGAAGTAATTTGCAATGCCATTATTTTTCTGTAATAGATTATTCTTTAAGTGGGAGACCAAATAAAGATTGGTATTTCAGATGTCTTTTAGCTATGATCAAATTAAAAATGCGAATACACAAGTTTATGCTTGGTGGGTTTTTTTTTTTATGTTTGCTCGTAGTTTGTTGTGATGGTGTACTTTGGTTGTTGCCAAGGGTGGATTCTTGTGGTTCTGTTTTTCTTGAGATAAGAATTAGGTGGTAGCTTCTGTTGGGAGCTCTATTTTATTTTTGTATAAGGGTTGGGTCACCCCTTTAGAGATCCATATTTGTTTATTGCTTTTTTTGCTGATAAAAAAATTTAAAAAATACGAATACACATAAATTTATAATAAATTAGAATGTTATAGTATAAATTTATAGTTCATTTTAATAAAAGTAATAATAAAAATAAGAAATAGGGATAGATAGGCGCGATTAAATATTAAATAAGGAAATAACTATAAATTTTTATTTATCCATATTTTTTAAATATTATCATAAACTTCATATTTACTACAAAATTTATTGTGATTGAAACACAATCAACATATAAGGGGATCAATGATTTAAGTCATTTCACATCACATGAAGTTAAAAAATTTGTAAACTCAAGGTCCAACTAAGCTCAGACCAAATCATAGATAGTGGTGTTTTCAGAAAATGGTTGGTTTAAATGGTTGAAAAATTATAAGATGAGAGAGGGAGACGTATATTTTTTTTATCAACAAGAAAAAATAAATTAATGTGAAGCACTTCAGGGGTAGTCCAACTCTTATACAAATCTAAAATAAAAAAGTTAACCTCCCCCTAACACAAACAACAAACCCCCTCCTAAGATAAACAAAGCTCCTGAACACAACAAAGGAATAAACCAACTCAACAAAACCCATCAAATAAGTAACCTCATACAAACCAAAGGATCAAGACACCAATCAGAATAAGAGAAAAAAAGATGAAGATGTCTTGGATGTGACCCACGACCAAACCTTTAACTGAACCAGAGTAAAAATTTCTAAAACATCAATCACACCACCTTTAAAAATTAATTTGTTCTTGTGCTTCCAAATCTCACTTACTACAGCAATCCATAACGCTCCCCAAACATCATTAACAGATTCAGATGCTCTACCCAACTTAAACTTTAAAAAATGATAAGAAGAGTCATTGTGATCCTCAGACGCACACCTAGCCAAGCATAACACTGGCTCCAAACGAGCCAAACTATTCTGCATTCAAACAGTAAATGATGACATGTCTCCTCTTCCACCCCACACAAACTACATAAACGATTTTTTACCACAACCCTACGCTTTTCCGAATTGGCCCTGTGATGGAGATCAAGATCAAGAGAACGTAGAGGCCAATCAACAAGATCAAGAGGAGGTGGAGGCACAAATAGAAGACGCCCATGGAGGTCAAAGTCCACCTCAAAGGCTTACAAGAAGCATGTTTAAAGCTTTAGGAACTAGAGGACATTTATTTTCTCTTTTTGTAATTTCTTTAGTTGAAGGTGCTTAGAGGGAAACTTTAGAAACCTCTTTTGTTATAGCATCTTTTAGGCTTTAGTTAGGAGCTTTAGGGGGGTGTATTAGTAGATAGGTGTAGGAGTAGAATAGGAGGTGCCAAAGTGAAGGAAAGAGTCACACCTTCCTCATGCATGGAATAGGCGCCGGTTTTGAATAGTTTTAGGAGGGAATTTTGAATTCTCTTAGCTTTGTTTTTCAGCACCTTAGGCTATAAATAGAGGTGCTCTCCTTGTAAAATTCAGATTGGAATTAATCTAAGAAAACTCTACTCAAATTTTGAGTGAACTTTGGAGAGCTTTGAGCCTTCTTCTCTAGTCTTATCTTGATGGATCAATGGAGTCCTCAAGTGGCGGCATCACTCTCATCTAGGAGCATTCCACACTTCTAGTGGCGAGATCATCCATCCTCCTTCCATCTTCATGAGCATTTCTTCTCTCCTTCCTTTCTTCTTTGTTAATTCTTTGTTCTAAGCTTGTTGTCTTGTTATTTGGTTCCGCTATTCTTGTTTTCCAGCACCTATTTTTCTGTTCTTGCCTTTTAATTTCACTTTTGTTGGTTCAATTTGACAATATGTGGAACATCCAAATGAGTTTGGGATTTGGTACTAGTTTTTTGGTGAGTTCTTGTCTTAGAACAATGATCCAACTCTAAGAAAAGTGTCTCTATAATGTCCAGCTCAAGGTGATTCCTAAGAATGTCAAGAATCATTCTCTATATGGCTAGTGGAATCACATCACCCTGGTAGCAATCTTATTAGACAACACCCTCCAAGCAATGACTTGAGCTAAGGGCAAAGCTTTGCACCTCCAAAACCTGTCGTACAAATACTTATTTTCCCCCCTCTGAATTCTTCCCTAAAACAGCATAGGCGGAATTAATCGAATACCTTAAGAGCTCCCCATCTTTCCACACCCAGCTATCCTCAAACCCACTTCATGCCTCAACCCTTGAATTTCCTGCAAAAGACAACTCTCCAACTGCTTTTCACGTTCAAAAAGCCTCATTCTCCAAGCCACATGCCACACCCAACCACCATTAACCCAAGACCCATACTCAACCAACTTGGAATCACCTAAAGTGCTCAAGGAATACAACCTCGAAAAAGTGCTCTTCAAATCTCCACAACCCACCCAATTATCCTCCCCAAAACAAATATCCTTTCCATTACCAATCTTCCAAAATAAAGAAACACCAAAGTTTCGTCCCCAACCCTCTGAACCCCAAATCTCCTTCAAATCTTTCCACCACAAAGAATCATGCGTAGATAATAAATGATTAAAGAAGAATGAACAGAGAAAATGGCAAAAGGGGGAGTTGTTAGCGCACACATCACCATGCACTCTCCTTCTTATTTTTTGTGAGTAGTGTGTTAATATAAGCAATAACTAAACACTCGGCTAACCTAAACACCTAATCATATCCTTCTCCATAAACCAACAACTATCCTTTCACATTCCCATATTCGTTCTTCTTCTCCTCGTGGTATTGTGCGCACCACTCTTAATGTGCGTTGATTCTAATGTCGTTACTGTTGTGGAGATTCAATCCTTGACATCTTACAAGCTCAACCTTCACGACCCCATCAGAGCTCTCGACAATTGGGATCCAACGTTGCAGTGGCATTGTGCGACTGATGAGGAGTAGGACATACCAATGACCAAGTCGCGGAGTTGCTCCTGCCTCGCCTTCAACTAAGTGGTCGACTCAGTGATCGTACCTCCGAGTTACGCATGCCATGCAAGATAAGCCTTTGTTCCAACAACTTCAACGGAAACATTCCTTCCCATGGAAATCACGAACCTCACCAACCTAAAGATTCTCAACGTTGCACCACTCTCCGGCAGTATGATAGCTTCTATTTTAACTTGCTCAGCCTTCTCTAATAGAAGAAGGGGGTTTGGTTTTGACAGGAAACAAAGGAACAAAAAGAAGGACATTTCTTTTTCGTTCGACTTCTTCTTATTCTCCAAAAACAAAAACAATTTCTCCCAAAAAGGTTCTGCGTTAGTAGAGATGACAATTTGGGATGGTCTGCCCCACATAAAGGATGGCCTACGGGCCTGCGTGGCAGCTCACATAAGAAATACCTTTTTTTTTTAAATTAATGAAAAAAAAATTAAATATAAATTTTGAAAAAATTTAATTCTTTTTTTTATTTAGATGAATTAGGTAAATGGTCTCACATTATTATTCTCACAACACATGCATAATAAGATATGAGTAAAACTTCCAGAATGTGGAATTCAGAGAGAGGTTATAAAATTTGGAAGTTAAAATTTGTGTTTTAGATTGTACAATATTCCTGATTACACAACCCATAATAAGAATTTGTATTCCATATTATAGAATTTAGAATGAATAATTTTAGAATTTTTTAGATTATAAGACTACATGAAGAAAATATGGGGTGTAGAAAGAAATTTCTAAATGTTTAAGTTATGCGGACTAGCTCGCCCTGACCTACACTTGGCATGCGTGAGTTGCGGGTTGTGCAAGGCGAGCATTAGCGGGCCAACGGGTTGGAATAGGCATCCCCAGTTTTTCTGAACGGGTCGCGAGCCGGCTGACCTGCCCCACTTTGCCATCCTATACATTAGTCGCTTAAAATAAGAAGTTAAAGGAGAATATCTTAAGAGAGAAGCGTGGAGGTTGATGAAAAAGTGGGGAGTTAAAATACTTTTAAAACATAAAATAAGGAGTTAAAGGGGGAAAGCGTGGAGGTTAACAAAAAAGTGAAAAGTTCAAATATTTTTTAAAGAGCTTATAACTAAATGTCACACGGAGGAGAGAAAGAATGAATGTTCACAATTCAAAATTCAAAATTGCTCTGCCAACTGCTTTATCAATTACAAAATGGCAAAATAACCCAAATAAAATAATAATTAAAAAGTTAATAAAAAGATAAAATGGGAAAAAAGATCAACACTTCTAACCTTCTTGACGGCACAACTACAATATTTCTCATAGGTCTCATGTCACTTTCACTATCCATGTCACGTCCACTCATACCTCCCCTTATATTCCATGCCTTTGTTCTAATCGGACTTTGAAAAAGAAAATGGTATTATATATATATATATATATATATATATATATATATATATTTATTTGAGAATGTATTGATGCATAATTGTAGTTAAGACTCTTGTAAAATTCTTATGTATATAAATAAAGATGTGTAAAATGTTTAACAAGAAAGTAAGTGTTATGTTTTATTTTAAAAAGTTTATAGTCTATAAGTTGAAAAAAAAAATTGATAACCCATAAGAAAGGTGAATTGTGGATTAATAAAATGGAGAAAACATTTTAAGTTATGAATTGTTGTCACAACCAAAAGGTAAATTATGTTGTTTTTATGTTGACAAGAGATGTTGAATATTGACGGGATGGTACCAAAATATTATTGGAAGTAGAAAGAGTGATCATTACCTAGGAAGTTTTTAAATTTTATAAATATATTTTTCTACTAATGTGAGGAGAGTAAACAAAATACAATTTATGCAATTGAAACAAGGGAATATGTCAGTAGGAGAATATGCCTCTATGTTTAAAGAATTTAAGAAGAATTCTACTTTATTTTATCACCCAAATAAAAGAAGGAAGTGCATAAAATTTGGACTTAGGCCTGAATTAAGAAAAGCAACCAAAATATTAGAAATTTATGATTTTCCTACACTTATTCACAAGTGAGGATTTCTAGAAGATTCTAAAAATAATAAACCAAAGTATTCTAAACTATGTCGAATAAAATGAGACATAATGAGAAAAAATCTTACAATTGCCTCAATGGAGATCTCCATCCAATCAATTTCCTTCTAGAAATTCTAGTAGACCTGTGAATTTATTAGGTGTCTTAAGTGTGGACATGATCATTATGCTAAAGATTTTCATTTTAAAGGATTTATCTGTTTCAAGTGTGGAAAACATGGTCATGTATTTTCTGAATATGGACAATAAAAACAACAGTCCAATCCTTCTACACCCAAGACAAGACCTACGATAATAGTGATTTTCCAAAGACTTTTCCCAAAGATATTCCAGGTTTGCCACCCAACAAAGAGATTGAATTTTCAATAGATTTTATGCTTGAAATTGGACTAATTTCTATAGCATCATATGGAATGTCACTTTCTGAATTAAGAGGACCAAAGAAATAATCGAAAGATTTACTTGAGAAATAGTTAATTCGTCCTAGTGTGTCTCATTAGGGAGCTCTTGTTTTGTTAGTTAAGAAAGATGGAAGCGGTAGATTGTGTGTGGATTATCGTCAATTAAATAAATTCACCATAAAGAATAAATATCATCTCCCTAGAATAGATTATTTGATGGATCAACTGAGAAGAGCCTTTGTATTTTTTTTAAGATAGATATAAAATTAGGATATCATCAAATTAGAGTAAAGGAAGAAAGCATATCAAAAACTGCATTCAGAATTAGATTATGGTCATTATGAATATCAATGATGCCTTTTAGTGTGACCAATGCTCCTACAGTATTCATGGATTATATGACATTCTCATTTATAAATCACTTTGTAGTTGTTTCTATATATGACATTCTCATTTATTCAAGACATTTGGGGAGCATAAGAAACATCTTTGGACTATTCTTCGAATTTTAAATAAACAATTGTATGCTAAATTGTTTAGGTGTGAATTTTTGTTAGAGGAAGTAAAAATTTTAGGACACGGGATTTCCAAAACAGTGATTGAAATTCATATTTTTCTAGGTTTGGTAGGGTATTATAGAAGATTCATTGAGGGATTTTCTATAATAGTCATGCCTTTAACTTGACTTACCAAAAACGGTCGAACATTTGAGTGGACAGAAAAATGCGAGAATAGTTTTTAAGAACTCAAGAAAAGATTAATCACTTCCCCTGTGTTAACATTACCTAATCTTTCTAGACATTTTGTAATATTTTGTGGTGCTTCCAAAATGGTATTAGAATCTCTTTTTATGCAAAATAGAAGGTTAGTGGCATATGCTTCTCGACAATTAAGAACCCATGAGAAAAATTACCCAACCCATAACCTGGAAGTAGCTGTCATTATTTTTGTACTCAAAATATGGAGACATTATGATGGAGATCAAGTTCAAGACCAAATGGAGGCCAATACTCAAGGACAAGAAGAGGAAGAGGCTCAAGTGCTAGACGCTCAAGGAGTTGGTAGCCCACCTCAAAGGCTTACAAGAAGTCAATTCAAAGCATTATGAAATAATGGGAGGTTGTTCTCTCTTTTTGTAATATCTTTGTTTGAAGTTGCTTAGAGGGAAACATAAGAAACCTCTTTTGTAAAAGCATCTTTAGGTCTTTAGTTTAGGAAAATAGTAGGAAGCTTGGGGGTGTGAGCTTAGTAGAGGGGTGTAGGCGTAATAGGGAGGTGCCAAACTAAGAGAGGAAGTCACACCTTCCTCATGCTCTAGGATTGTCGCCACTTTTAGGGGGGAAATTTGAATTTAATTAGCTCTTCATTTCAGCACCTCTTAGGCTATAAATAAAAGTGCTTACCTTGTAAAATTCAGATTGGAAAATTGTAATAGAGAAACTCTACTCAATTTGAGAGAGGATTTGTGAGAGCTTGCTTCTCCTTCACCTTGTCTTATCTTGAGTGCATTTGGTTCTCTCAAGTGGCGGCACTAGCTCACTCATCTTGGAGTCTTCATCCTCTAAGTGGCGTGATCATCAAACCAAAGCATCCATTTCCATAAGTTCTTCTTTCTTTCATCTCCATTGTCTTATGAAATTCCTAAAACATGTTTAGCTTCCTTTTTTGGTTCGGTAATTCATTCTATTTTCCAGCTTGCTTCGGTTCTTAGTTCATTGGTTGCTTTTAGTTGTTTCTTCTTCAATTCTAGCTTAATTGTTCGATGCATTTCTGTTCTTGTTCATTTTGTTCGGTGCTTTTGCCTTTTTACACATTTTGTTCGGTTCAATTGACAATAGATGGCTCCTCCATATGAGTTTGGTGTGAGGTGCAAGTCTTGGTGAGTTCTTGAAACATAGAACCTTGATCCAATTCTAATATAAGTGCCTAAGCTATCTCCAACTCAAGTTGAGTCCATAGAATGTCAAAGAATCATTCATATCTACCTAGTGGAATCATATCACATTATGTTTATGGTGGTAGTGATCACAAAAGTCTTAAATAATCGTTTCATCAGAAGTAGTTAAATATGAGACAAAGAAGATAAGTAGAAAATCCCTATATATCTCATCACTGATTATTTAGGAGATAAGTTTACTAGAAAAGTTCAGATACATGAATTTGTCAATTATAGTGGATGAAATTAAACTCAATTCAAAATACCAGTGACTTACAAAGGAAAATCCATGAGACTCAAGTAAGTAATGAATTCATTCAAAAGAAAAAGATATTGATAAGGAAAAAGAATAGATATACTTTTGGCCTAAATAGGATAGGAATTTTTCGATTTAATCGTAGGATATGTGTGTTGAATGATGTAGAGATTAAGAAAATAATTTTTGAAGAAACACGTAAAAGCAAATTGAGAATACATCCAAACACATAAAAAATGTATCAAAATCTTAAGAAAATATTTTGTGGCCAAGATGAAGAATGAGGTAGCACAGTATGTAACAACATGTCTAGTTTATCAAAAAGGTTAAGATAGAACACCAAAAGCCAAAGCAAGAATGCTACAATCCATATATTTACCTTAATCGGAATGGGATAGTATATCAATGAATTTTGTAGTTTGTTTACCATGAACAATCCAAAAATTTGATTCCATATGGGTTATCGTGGATAGGTTAATAAAATTTGCTCACTTCTTACACATTAACATTATGTACTCATTGGAGAAACTAATTGAATTGTATATAAGAGAAATTGTAAGGTTGTATGGAGTTCCATCTAGTATTTTATCTGATAGGCATCCCAGGTTTACTATAAAATTATGGGGAAATTTATACCAAGCCTTAAGGACTAGACTTTATCTTAGTTCAACTTATCATCCCCAAACACATAGAAACTCATAAATTACCATCCAATCCTTGGAAGATTTATTGAGAGCTTGTGTGCTAGAAGATTCTAGTAGTTGAGAACGATACTTGTCATTGATTGAATTCACTTATAATAGTAGTTTTCATTCTAGCATAGATATGGCACCCAATGAGGCATTGTCTGTGAGAAAATGTAGAACACATTTGTGCTAGTTTGAGTCTGGAGAGAAATTAATCTTAGGCTTTGACATGGTTCAACAAACTATCAAGAAAATCAAGACAATCTGAGAGAATTTGAGAGCAAATTAGAATTGACAAAAGAGATATGTTGATAAAGATGACCCCTTGAATTCAAAGAAGGTGATTATTGATGACTATTTCAAAAGTATTAATTTTTCCCTAAGGACAAATATTGAACACACAAAGAACAATTGAATTCACAAGTAAAATATTCACTAAATAGAAAACAATAATTAAGGTTTGTTTGATGTTTGTTGTATGTGAGATTGCAAGAATTGTAAATATAACAAAGTAAATAGTTGGTTGATTGAATTGGGAAAATTGGGATTGTGGTTCATCCTTCTCACTCTTTTGTATTTTGAAAAGAATAATAATATTATATCTTTGATTGATATTGATGCCCATATAAAATTCATTCATATCGATTTCCCGCATATAAAATTATTAAAATAGTCTCCTAAATATCGATTCCTTGCATATTTAAAAAACTCTTTATCCTTATGAGCATATATTGATAGCAATTAACATTTCAAATTTATTCCTAGCATTCAAGTATGTTAAGCATTATCATTTAGGTCAGATGCTTAGAAGTACTTTTCACTCAAATCTCAGGATCAAAATCATGATAAAACAAACATTAAGAACAAAATGGCAATACTAATCATCAATCAAGAACAAAATATTATATTTGAATATCACCTCAATACATAAGATTTTGAACAGATTACTCCCAATCCCAAAGGGTAGAATTAGCCACTCATGTTGGCCATTACAAGCATGGAAAACAAGAAAAGAAGATATAGAATGTTTCTCCTTGGCAGTTGCCTCATCTAGGCTTTTATATCACCTTCTATTCTTTCATTGATGTATAGGGTTGTGCCTCACACCTCATATTTAATCTAGTTGGGCTTTCACTAAGTGACTTCTCTCATGGTCGTGATTGGGCTCGTCTGGGCAAGTTGGACAAGAAAAACCCAACTTCTCTAGAGTGATCTCGCCTGGGCGAGATTGGGCTCGCTTGGACAAGTTCTCTGGAGTGCTTCTGGCTCAGGCAAGTTTTTGGGCGAGTTTTGAGCGTTCCAACCTTCCCTTTTCATCTCGTATATTTGGGAATAAATCGTTTTTATTCATATTATAATCACAAAATATGTAAAAATGTTTAAATTCATAAAATAAGGATTAAATTATAGTTATTTTATCAATAAATATTCATAAGTGTATGTATTTTAATATGAAATATTACTTAAATATGACACCTATTAATTATGTATTCTTAAAAGTCATACCAACAACTGAGATTGGTAAAATAATGAAATCTAAGAAACTGACTCCCCAATTTATTAGTCCTTATTAAATTCTCATAAATAGGTCATATTGCTAATCAAATTTCTTTACCTCATTTTCTTTCCAATCTTTATAATGTTTTTCACGTGTCTCAATTAAAAAGATATATTTCTGACCCTTTACATGTAATAATGCCTAATACAATACAATTAAAGAATAACCTTAAGTTTGTACAAATTATAGAAAAGAAGATCAAGCTAGTGAAAGTCCTTTGGAATGAAGTCACTAGAGATACTATGTGGGAACTACAAGCACTAGTACAAAAGTTTAAAACAATGACCCATTATTTAATACGTTTTTACGGTCAAACGCGGTGGTATTTTTTAAATTAACTTGATTTAAGAAGGTGCCTATTTGTAATATGCCTTCTTATATATATGTGTGTGTGTGATAGTAATAGTAGTATATATTAATTAATTAAAAAAATGAGATAAGCTCGCGGTGACATGCCTTGTCTCTTCTACATTAGCTTAAAGTCTCATGATTATCATGTTCTAATGCAAGAATTATTGCATGTGGTTGTTTTGGAATCTTGTCAAAAAATATATATAAGGGATATTATGACTCAATGTGTTCATTTTTCAATTCGACATATGTAGTGAAGTTATTGAATCCTAAAAGTTGGATAAACTTAAAGAATAGATTGTTATTATCTAGTGTAGACTAGAGATCATTTTTGTAACATCCCTAATTTTTACCCATATATAATAAAATAAAAGTAAAATAAAGACTATCTGCTTAACATATGAATATATATAACTATCTCATAATTGTATCTAAAAAAAATATCCCTCTTCATAGGGATTTTAAAAAAACAAACAGAGAATTCAAATTAATATTATCACATCCTCCAACTGCTCACTTAGGAGCTCTATTACCTGCAATCTCATTTGTTCCCGTGGACAACACGATCATCACAGAAAAAAAAACAAACACAAACAAATAACAGGGTAAGCTAGTTATAACAAAATTTTCTATATAATTTAAATTTCAAATTGATACACAAAAATCATAAATTCTCATACAATTTCTCAAACATTTCACATAACCATCAAGTGTTTATCACGTTCATCATCCACATTACTCCTGGCAGATTTCTTCTGACTCACATACTCAGACACTTGACACTACTTCCGGAAGACTCGTGTATTGAAATTAGCATCCAGATACTTGCACCTGTCATACTACTCACTGTGAAATCCACACAGCCATGCGCATAATTATCTCAATATCTCATCATCTCATATGATAGGGTAAATCCATTTGATCTGCTCTGATTAGTTCTTTCAAACCTCAGACTCAACCAAATGGACCTCCTTCGACTCTCACTAACTGAACAATTTCATCTATGTGATTCCATTATATCAGTAGAGTCAGGATCGTCTCATTCACAGGACACTCACAAATCAATACACCCTAATAACAATCTCAACACGGTATTTCCTTTCCTGAAAATACTATGTCTTGATCAGCCATGCGCATAATTATCTCAATATCTCATCATCTCATATGACAGGGTAAATCCATTTGATCTGCTCTGATCAGTTCTTTCAAACCTCAGACTCAACCAAATGGACCTCCTTCGACTCTCACCAACTGAATAACTTCATCTATGTGATTCTATTATATCAGTAGAGTCAGGATCGTCTCATTCACAGGACACTCACAAATCAATACACCCTAATAACAATCTCAACACGGTATTTCCTTTCCTAAAAATACTATGTCTTGATCACTCTTTCACTTTATTACATACATCATTTAACACATCAAAGCACCATTCAATCATATCATATTTTAAACTTTCAAAACAATCCAAATATATCTCAAAATTCACTTAAACATATAACTAAGTTCCAAATATATGCTCTCTAAATCAATTATCATCTAAAATCAAACAATCACTTCTCATCAAACTTTTCATTTAAGTAATTCAACAAAATATTCAAAAACAGTTCAACTCATTTATATTATCATTCAAACACTTTCAACTCTCAGTCACAAACACTTTCAACAACTTATTCACCTTAAAATTAATATAAAAGATTCAAAATCAACCATTTCAATCAAAATATTACTTTACTTTTCTAAAGAAACAATCCTGCAAGCAAAATTGGAATTGGTGGCCACGTCACCTCACATTCAAATCTTCTAACCTAGGGTTCTATTTTAAAAATAAAACTAGCCTCCCTTACCTGGACTTGAGCAGATGCTCACTAAGAGCTCCTACCCACCAAAAGCTTAAGGATAACCTAATCTGCACCACAAAGTCTTGATCACAAATCTAATTATATCACTAGGACCCTGATCTAACAGAGACTAATACTGAAGATAAAAGCCTCACATGCAAACTTAAACTAAAAGCAACCCTAACCAGATCAAAACTAACTCAAAGGAAAATGAGCCAGTAATGAACTTACTCTATCTAAGATTTTGATCGGGCAATCTCATAAAGTTCACTGCTAGGAGTCTAATGGCAAACTTCGACCGTCAAACTGGTGAGCGAGGAGGTCAGAATCTTAGAGAGAAGGGAAAGAAAAGGAAAAAGGGAACAAAAATGAACTTGATCTATCAAAGATTCTGATCGGGCAGTCTTGTAGATCTCGCTGTTAGGAGTCTAATGGCTGAAAAGTCAAAAAGCTAGACAATGTGAGAAAGCTTCTCAAGGATTAGTTGCTAAGAAGATTTTGGAGATGAAGGGAAACATATACCCTAATTTGATTCGGGTATTCTACACCAATCTCAAGTTTGAAGGAAACAATCTTGTTTCTCATATGAAAGGTGTAGACATGGAGATTACCGATGATGTGTGGGCTGCAGTAATTGGATTAAAGTATGCTGGTCTAAGGATTAACAAATGAAATCTTGGAATTGTGGAAGATTTCAATAAAGTCCAATACTACAAGAGTTGCTTGAAGAATCAACAAGCCCAAGTAAGAATTTGTTTTGTTGGAGGCTTGAAGTTAGATGAAAGGGTGTTTGCTCTTATTGTTACTTGGATTCTAACTCCAAGGGGGAGCAACCATTATGTTTTAACAGAAGAAGATCTTGTGTATATCTACTACATCATGAAGAAGATCAAGATCAACTGGATTCATATCATCAAAGAACATATGCAAAAGTCCATGAGGTTAAGTGACTACCACTATCCCTATGCTATTTTAATCTCTAAATTCTTGCTTTATTTTGAAGTGAATCTTGAAGATGAGACCTTTGAGTTGGTCAAATCAACACAAGAAATGAATAATGGTTCTCTAAGCAAGATGGGATTCACCAAAATAAATGGAAGATGGGTGAGCAAAGATGGTGATCATGGTGGTTCATCAAGTGTTGCAGCTACTGATTTTGATGAAGAAGATCAAGCTGCTGATATGGATATCCACAATAAAGAACATCCTGCAACTAACTTTGATGCTGGAACAAGTGCAGGACATCAAGGGGATGAGATTCCTTCTATGTCTTCCTTTGAAAGATACATGGTGAATAGGCTTGATGGCTTTGCTGAGAATCAAAGAAATCTCCATGATCTTTGTGTGACCAATTTCTAGAGCATTGACACCAGATTCCAGAGCATGGACACTCGTTTTATGACCCTGGATGAACAAATTGAAGTTGTTCAGAACCAGATCTTTGAGCTTCAGTATGGCAAGGATGACTGAATAAAAACAACCGATTGAATGCTCGAAACAACCGATTGTTTTTGTTCTGTATCAATTTAAGTGCCTTTTCTTTTAAATTCTGTTTTATCTGGAACAATTTATGGTTTATCTCTTCTTATAGTCTATTTGTGAAGACAAATAGGGGGAGATTTTATGTTGTGTTGTCTTTTATTCTCTACAAACTCTATTTGTTTAAGTGATTGATGTTTCTGCTGCTTTGTTGCTGATGTTTTGGTTGGTTTTGGCTGCTATTTTGGTTAAGCAAAACACAAGTTTTTTGTACTGCTCTAACCTGCTGCCATAGATGTTGTATATTGCTTAAACTTTGTTTTGCAGGGACTGCTTCAGATTCAATCAAGTCCAACACAAGCAATCAGGGATTTGACCTCATCAAATAGGAGGAGATTGTTGAATCAAGTGTGATCAAAGCTTTGAAGAATCCAAATCCTAGCGTTTGATGGAAGGCTGGAGTTCCTTGGAGTTGCTTATGTGTTTTAGAGTAGGATCTGGGGTAGTTTATCTTTGTAATCCACTCTTTGTTGAATCTAAAGCTTAAGTGTTTTCAAATCTTTTAAGTTTAAATTGTTTTTCAAACTAAGTCAAAAACAACCTGTTGTTTTGTCGAAACAACTGATTGTTTT
Organism: Phaseolus vulgaris; assembly: GCF_000499845.2. NCBI lineage: Eukaryota > Viridiplantae > Streptophyta > Magnoliopsida > Fabales > Fabaceae > Phaseolus > Phaseolus vulgaris. Next base: position 37,696,309 of record NC_023759.2, read on the forward strand.
ATACTTAGGTGTTTTTGAAAAAGTTTGAAAACTGTTTTGGATGGTTGACTTGCTGTCAAACCAAAACAACCGATTGATTCACTATTTCAACCGATTGTTTGTTTGAAATCCTTACAGAAACAATTTTGTTAGTTAAGTGAGCTTTAAATGGTTTTATAATTGAATACGCTCCTGCTTTAAATGCTTTGACCAAGATTTGAATTATATAAATAGTTTGTTAATGTTTTATAACAAAAAACAAGAAAGAAAAACATATTTGAGTTTTTCAAAGATCTTTTCAAAGATTTGAGTTTTCACTTTGAGCTTTGGTTATTCAAGAGAGAAGTGGAATATGATTACTCTGTATTGATTTCAGTTGATTCTGTAACAGTGTAATTCGTTCTAAAGAATTGTGTACATTCTGGTGTTGTAAAGCCAAGAAGGGTTGTGTGCTCTTGAGGTTGTCAAGATCAACATTCTTGGTGTGTGTGCTGAGTGAACCAGTATAAACTGTTTGTGCATCTCTCTCTTCCTTAAACCGATTGTTTTTCTTTTGCTTTACTGTTTTGAGCTTTGTTTCTTGGCTAACTAAATTCCTAATCTGATTTCTTGCAAAGAAATTAATTTTAGCTTAAAATTTTTGTGAAAACCCCCTTTACGCGCCCCCCCCCCCCCCCCCCCCCCCTTTTCTAGTTTAAAGCCATACATTCTAACAATCAAGAGCTTGGTACTTGAAAAATACTCAAGTTTGATCCTAAAATATTTTTTCAATGGCTGAAAAACTACCTTTTGGAGAGGGTGCTTCAATCAACAGACCACCTCTTTTCTGTGGTTTGAATTATCAATTCTGGAAAGTTAGAACGGAAATCTTTGTTGAATATCTTGACAAAGGAATTTGTGATGCAATTGAAAATGGCCCCTTTATCCCAAAATTTGAAAAAGATGGATCTTTCATTAAAAAACCTTGGTCTCAATGGACTGATTCTGAAAACAAGAAGACCCAAATTTGATTGTATTGCTAAGAACATCATAACATATTGAATTGGTATATATATATATATATATATATATATATATATATATATATATATATATATATATATATATATATATATATATCACTTCAAATACTTTGTTTATATTATGATTTTTGTTATTGAAAAAAAATGAGTTGGATAAATAATTTAGCTAAATACTTATTTATTACAATAATTTGTATAATGATCTCTATCAACAAAAAGTATTTCAATTCATCTCAAAACAAATTAAAAGAAAACATCTTACAATAACACTACCGCAAATAGGGATGGAAAATTTATGGGTAAACATTATCAATGATTTTTTTTGTGTGTATAGAAAAAGACTCTTTAAGTAACTTTACCTTATTGATTCCTTTAGATATGCAGCCAATCAGAATGAGATCAAAAGGCAATGCATGAACGTCATAATCCGCAAAAATTATATCTGCCTGTTTTGTGAATTATATATATTTGTTTTTAAATGAAATGATTACCATGCCTTGGGGTAGGAACAAAATATATGATCCTTTAAATAAATGGACCACTCTAAGAGGGCTAATTTGAGGTACTTTTGATCCTCCTCAAAGTAGATGAGACAACTTTGTTAGTGAGGCCCCAATCAATAAAAGGAAAAGGGAAAAAGGCAAAAATAATTTTGACCCATAATCACCATTTGAAAGGAAAAATATATATATATTTTCGTATATATAACAATATATAAAAAATTAAAAACTCATTTATCTAAATATATACTAAGCAAAAGGAAAGACACAAATAAAATTCCTTCTTTTGAAGTGTACCCTAGAGAACTAAAGTTTCTTTTTCTTTCCATTTTTTTTAATTTCTCAATTATCATTATCCAAATGACATATGCTTGGTTGCTTAGATCGTTTTCTTTTCTCTTTGATGCTTGGCGATTCTCCAAGTTGTGGGTATAGGGTATTTTTTTGTTTGGGGAATATGGAGAAAAAACTTGAAGCAGAAGTAAGAGACCATGCTTCGACAAAACACACACACAAACAGTTATCAGCATATGTGTGTGAGAAAGATTTTTGGGAGGTTCCTTTTCCTTTTTTCTCAAGGTGAGGAGTGATTAATGGTTGCGTTTGACGTTCATGCCCATCGAATCAGATTGGTATAAATCTTTTTTTTTATTCGTTTATTTATTTGGGACAGGGGTGTGATCAATTAGGTCTATGATGAGATCCTACTTGAGAGAAACAAACTAAAGTTAAAGAAAGCCGCAGGCAAGGACACTCATTAGCACAACCCACACGAACAACCTTTGAAAGGTACTTCCAAACTGGAAAAGCATCATAGGATCATCAACATCCTTATTCTTATGTCCATTGCTGTTTCAGCTTCACAGTAAAATCATAAACTGTCACAACTTTAAAAACAAAAACAAAAAACTAATCAAATTCCAAAGAGTTATTAAGTGAGAATGTCACTGCATTATCTGTCTCTATCTTCATACAGCTTGTTCGTTTCCCACCTCATTCAACTTTAATTCTGAACGACATGTGTACATCACATATGTGTCAATTGCCTCAGCTGAAAATAAGGTTATTACATGAAAGTTCAGACCAGTTCAGATCAGACGGCATCGTTATTAATGCTTAGCAAAACTTCTACCAAGTTATTTAGAATTTCCCTTCCTCTTTCATCTGAGTTATTGTTTGTGCTAAGACTCAAACGGAAAAAGAAATTATTGCTGGAGAATTCTCATTATGCAAAGGCTTCTTCTATTCAGTATCTTTTTACAAAATGATTCACTGTTATGTTTTCTTTTAACAACAATATATCATTCGGTTAATATAAACTTTCATGTTACATTATTCATTAAGTATTCAGCTCCTCAACTCTTTTTTCTTTCTTTTTTGTCTAATCAAAATTCGTCACCCAAGAGAATTTAATTAGTCTAACATATAAAATGACAAACACGTTCTTCATGAAAAATATGTGTGAAAATATTTGTCAGATAATTCTTCGTATCTATTATATTTTACAGTGACCAGTACGGAAATTAAAGACTACTTTGATATATTGGGGTGTGTGGTGGCGATGGACACTTAATTAATTAAAAGAAAGTGTGATTATGATTAAGGCTTTGGATATGATCGAGTTTTGACTGATTAAAAAATTGCATTGATTTGTTGGATGGATGCTCTGGTTTGGTGGGGTAAGTCACATTCTTAAAAAACTGAATATGTTACCCCTTGGAGGGGCCATGCATGCATATTATTCATGATATCTTTCTCAGAAATACAAGAAGAAAATTTAAAGGGGAAACTTTTCCTTTCAAAAAGAGAACTTTCACCAGCTTCCGAGAAGGATCCTATCCTTTGATGTTCATCTGAAACGAAAAAAAATGAAAAGAGGAACAAATTAAAAGACAAAAGGTTACCGTCGCACTGTAGCATGCACAAAAAAAAGTCTCTTTTCTTTTGTAATTTACATAGGTAATATTAGAAGTTACTCCACCATCTCAGGTCGTCATCATAGGCTGAAGTTGAGGATAAAAATAAAAAGAGAACAAAATATCATGCAGATGGTAACACTAGTTTACTTTTAAAAAATACTATATATAACTTTTTTAATATTCTTCTATTGTTGTAAACAAACTATTAAATAACTTAATTCACCTCAAATTTAACAACTTATTATTTATGTTTATTTAATACTTTTGTTTTAATCAGTAAAGAATAAATTTAAATTACTATCTAATTAATTAAAATCTTAATAACTAAAACTTTGTAACTAATTAGATATTAATTTAGAAAACACTAATTTAGATATTAATAATTTTTTAAATCTTTAAAATAATATTTAATTTAGTTTTTATTATATCAGTTAATTATTTTTTATTTCTAGAATTAATTTTTATTTAATGATTTTTTAATAGTTAAAACTTACTCTGATTAAAATATTAATCAATTAGAAATAGCATCACCTAGCCATTGTCTCACTAGCACTTTCTAATAAAAAAAGAATGTTAATTAGTTTCCAAAAGTTAGAGAGAATTTCCAGGGAAAGAAATTAAAGAGATGATGAAATTTAAAAATGAATAACTAAATGTTTGAGTTTCTAATTTTTAAATTCAATATAACTTAAAATTTTAATTTTTATTACTTTTAAAAATTTCTCTAGTAAACAGAAAATTGAGTCTGAGCAAATATATTTTGGGTTGTTTGATTAATGTGCAATAATTTAAGGTTTCTTAATATGGATATTTCTATTTTGCAGGCTTTGAATTTAATCATGTTCATACTTCTATATCAGGAGTTATAATCAAAGGGTGTTTATGTCTAATTCTATCACTAATTTTGAAGGTTTGAAGTTTTTTTAAGTTGGTCTTCATTTTAAGGTTGCTTCTTGGATTGTTAAGGTAAACTTGTTTTTGCCTAGAGCATGCTATATTAAATGCAATACAAATAAGGTTGTTTGTGGTTGTTTAGGTTTTTGTTTCTTGTGGCAGTATATTTCGTGGTAGCTAATTAAGGTGAATTATTGGGGGATTTTATGAAAAATTGGTATTGCTATTGTTACTGAGGACGTCGTCGTGGTTGGACTATACTTTTGGTTTGAATGAAATTATCTACATTGCAAATCTTGATTTAAAAGAAAGAATTCATTTTAAGTTATTTAATTCCTTGTAAGTTTTTCTTTAGGAATAAAATTGGTTTACCTAAATTTATATTTAGTAGATTTTTATCATGAATTTTATTTTTTCTCATTAGTACTGTATTTCTTTATTTTCTTTTGATGGTATTGTGGTATATGAAATGATTAATGGATGTGATATATGAATTTTGTTGAAATCCTTTATTCCCTAGTGATACCTTTAATGGTAATCTTTCAATAGAAAAATTGTTATCGATGTCACATTCTACTATTATTTAATATTTATTTATTTATTATGAGTAAAAAAATAACAAATATTAAAAAAAACACTCAAAAATGTTCATTTTTTATTAAAAAAATCAAATAAATAATTCATAGGTGACTATAAAAACCGTATGGATTTGAATGTGTAGGGTTGGGCACTTTTTTGAGTTGTTTTAGTTTTTTAGGTATGTTTTAGAATGTAAAGTTTAAAAAAAAAAGCAGTTTTAGTGTTTCTGGCAGATGTCATTATCTGGTTGTTTGGATTGTTTAGTATAGAGTGTTATTTGTTTGGATTGTTTAGTATAGAGTGTCAGTGTTTTATTTTATTTTATTTATTTATTTTTAGAAAAAAAAATATCAACCAAAAAAAAAACTTAAAATGAAAGGAAAAGAAGTGAACATGAATTTTCAATGAATCTAATAATTATCGTTATATTCAGTAAACATTGAATAAAATTAATAGTTACATTGCTTTTATTATGTTCTATTTTTATTCTATTTTTATCTATTAGATTCTGGTAACTAAGCGAATTCGGAGTGTTAGTTAGTTTAGGTTATTATTGTTTACTTTTAATGAACTCTAACTAGTACTTCTATTGTTGTGACACAAAAATTCATATTCTAATATAGGTTCAATGGTCATATGTAAATAATTAGTTAACAAACGTCAACAGATGAGAGGAGAACAAAACCTTGAAAAAGTTTCCTTCTACAAGCCATAATCAAATTATGTAATTATTTGACAGCACGTCTAATTAAAATCTTAATTAATCATTAGTTGCTCCTTTTCTTATGCTAGTGTTCTTACGCTTACACGCACTTTCTGGTTTCATCTCACACTTATGGCATCATCTTTCTGTTTTAAAAAGACTATTATTTATTATTTTTTAATCGGTAAAAGAATAAATAATTATTTTAAAAAAATGGTTTAAGAGATACTTCAATCTTGTATAAAAAAAATATTTAAGGCTTACTGAATCTTTATTTTCCTTAAACATTATAAAAAAACAGCCTTCTGCACACTTTTATGTAATATTGAGAAAATATTTTCTTACCGATTAAATAATGCACGTTGTTTCACTTTATTTATATATCGATTTTGTGTTTCAATAATTTATATTGTTTAATTATATTCTTGAAAATGATATTAAAATGGAATTAGAAAAGGATAATATTGATTTAACATTTATTATGTATGGCAGAGCCATTGATGGAACGCACACAGAATCTCTGGTTCTGCTTATGCTTTATAAGAAAGCTTCCTTCTTCCTCACACCAGTCATTGAGTGCAACTTTTTTTCCTCCATACCCATACTTGAATGGGATAAACAGGTCAGGCATGTGTTACATCCATCATAGCCATTTCACATCCTTCAACATGCCATAGTAAAATTTATTACTCAGATGATTAAAGAGTCACACAAAAAGAAAATTCTGAGATATGAATTATAAGTGTATAGATTTCAATATTGGTAATGTTTTCATCTCATTTCTTCATTCTCTCAACTCCTCCTTTAAAATTTAATAGGAATCCTCTCTAGAAAGCAAAAATATACTTTTTTTCTATAATATATATAGAATACCTTCTAAAACTACTATGACATTTTTGTCAAAAAAATTGTTCTTAAAATATTGATTTTTAATTTCTTCTAAAAGGACTAAGAAGTGTGTTTTATATTTAACTAAATCTTATAAAATCGGTTCATAAGATAAGGTTTGCATTTACTTATGTACTATAAAAAGACTTAAATATTATGAAAAGTTTTTATATCTAATTGATGTGTGATCTTCAGCACACCCTCCTTATGCTGAAATTTATCAATTTGTGCGTGAAACTATATATATGGATAGTTTAATAGTGAATAATCTGATACGTCAACAAATTTTTGCTAAGATAAACTTTAAAAAAAAATTATATCATATTAAAAATAGACTTTAAATCTAAGTGAATCTTATAAAATCGAATTATAAAATGAAATTTGTAATACTTTTATATAAAATTTGTAATACTTATATAGGATGAAATTTTTTTATATCTAATCGAAGATTCCAACAGAAAATATAATGATAAATTAAGATTTATTATGTAGTTCGAATTTAATCAATAAAATGTGAAGCTTTACTAAAATAATACTCAAGGTGGGTTTGTTACGCCAGTGTATACGGAAAAGGAAAGACAAATGCATATTGATTAGACATTTAAAATTCCTTCTTTTGATATGCTGGAGATATAAAAAGGGACAAGTTTGGTTCTGAGATTCACGTTTTCTCATCCTTTTCCGTTTGGGGAGAAGAAGTGCTTCCGTAAGTTAAACTAATTAATAGTAATTATCATTTCAATGTTTTAAAAGTCATATAATTATGTCATGTAAATAATATATTTTTCTAATGATTTTGAGTGTGTAAAATTAACACAAATGTTTTCCCTATTATATAAGATTGGGAAGGAAAGTTAAATATATCCCACATTTCTAATCACCAAAGTGTTACTAGTCCTAATGTAGTTTTTTAGCTTATCTTGTTTCTATTTTTTCTTTTCTCTAAAACGGAAAGAGGAGCCAAACGTACATTAAGAGAAAACCTTTTTAAAAATAATTAGCATTTTTATTTAAATGTTAAATGAAGACACGTTTTAAATTAGTAATGTTAGATTTCTATGATGTGAAAGGATTAAACATTTTTTTATTCGAATTGATCAATCTTTAAATTTTTCATTTTTATTCATTCATTTTTTTTATAAAAACATATTTTAAAGTAATATTTAGTTCATTTCACAATTTTCTTTTATCAGCAAATAATAAATAAAATGAAATGAAACCCTTCAGAAATACCTCAATCACAGAGAATCTCAAATTAAGTTTCTTAACACCCAACTAGTTGGGGATCCAACAGACATTACAACACATCAGTCATATTAACATACCATTAAGATACAAAAACACAACAAAATACAATTATATCAACCCTCCAAAGGAATCACATTCTCAAAACAAGACATAAAAGTCCAACAACTAAACAAAATCTTTGCTAACAAACAGAAGCAAGTCAAACATCCAAGAGGAAAAAACATCAAACCGACCCTACAAGGAGGATACTAAAGCCAAATAACCTGCACAAAACACACCACGACTTCCAAACCTGGACAAAACGTTAAACATGAATCACCACACATCAATCTCTCAAATATCTCATTTAACATTAAGGTTCCAAACATCAATCTGAGTAAGAGAAATTAGCCAATCTTTCCTTTACCGTAACCCAAGACCAAAAACATCAAACCGACCCTGCGAGGAAGAAATAGAAGCCAAGAAACCTGCACATAACACACCATAACTTCCAAACTTGGACAAAACGTTAAACATGAATCACCAAACATCAATCTCTCAGATATCTCATGCAACATAAAGGTTCCAAACACCAATCCGAGTAAGAGAAATCAGTCAATCTTTTCTTTACCGTAACCCAAGACCAAGTATTCCTTTGTACCACAGTAAAAACCTCAACTAGATCAACTCGCTCATTCTTAAAAACAACCATATTCCTATGATTCCAAATTTCACCTATAATACCTACCCAAATCCCCCCCAGCACCTAACAATAACATGTTTCAAACCTATAGGTTTAAACAGCTTAAAGTGCATTTGTGCATCACAATGTAATATCGAAGAAATCTTCAACCACTCGAGACACAGTCCCCAAATTCTCCAAGAGACCCTACACTAAAAAAAGAGATGACTTACAGTATCTTCTTCCACACCACATAGGGGACAACGGTCACACACCAGAGAATTATCATGTCTCAAGAGACTGTCCTTAGTGGCAATTGTATTAGATAACACCCTCCAAGCCGTAATTTGTGTTGAAGGTAAGGTCTTCAATTTCCAAAACTCCGCAAATAAGTCTCCATACACTACAGACTCCTCCCCCAAAAGACTATTATAAGTTGCCTTCACAAAGAAGATCGTAGATTCTACATCCCTCCAAAACCATTTATCGGTCATACCTTCACCATTTCTTAATAACCTCTTGTTATCCAACACCTGCGATAAAATTTCAACCTGATTAAATTCCCACACAAAGAGATCCCTTCTCTATCTCAACTTCCACGACCATCTATTATTACTTCAAACCCCAACTTGTGACAAAGTGCGACCAATATCTAAGGAGATCAAAAATAGCCTAGGGAATTTTTGCGTTAAAGGAACATTGTTCACCCACTTATCCTCCCAAAACCTAATTTCTTCTTCATCTTCTACTTCCCACCAGCCTATGTCATCAAAATCATTACCCCACTCCTCTAGATTCCAAAATTTCCTAATGTCCCTCCACCACACAGACTCCTTATAGTTTTGAACTAGGACCTTAAGCCCTTCCACCCACCATACTTAGAATCTAGGATATCTTTCCATAAACTTCTCTTTTCAGACTTAAGTCTCCAAATCCATTTCCCCATAAGAAACAAGTTAAACTTTCTTATATCAATAACCCCTAAGTCACCTTTATCTTTCGACTCACAAACCTTGTCCCACGCCACCTAGACAACTTTTCTATTCTTTGAGCCTCAATCCCATAAAAAACTCTTTTGTATCATTTTCACTTCCTTCACCATAATAGTTGGCATACAAAAGAAGGACATGTAAAATAGCGGTAAAGATGTAAGCACAGATTTGATAAGACATATTTTGTCAACCATAGAAAGGAATTTCCCTTTCCAAGAGCCCAACCTACTCCGTAACTTATTGAGCACCCCTTCCCAAAAAACACACCCCTTATGATTCCCTCCTACCATCACCCCCAAATAAGTAAAAGGTGTCTTCATAATATCTCAGTTAAGAATAGAAGAACAAAACATCGTTTGATTGACGTTCACACCCACTCCACCAACCTTGATCTTGAAATAGTTAACCTTAAGACTAGATGCAAGTTCAAAACACTTCAGAATTGCTTTTAAGGTCATGCCACTTTGAGTTGTGGCTTTACAAATAAATAGGGTGTTTTTGCATATTGCAACATACTCACATTTACTCGCCTTTCCCCGACTTCAATACTCTCTACTAATATCTTCTCTTCCGCTTATCAAACTACCCTTGCAAGCCCTTCAGCCGCAATGAGGAAGAGAAATAGTGTTAATTGGTCCCCTTGCCTTAAGCCCTTCTTTGGTTTGAACTCAATAGTTAGACTTCCATTTGCAAGCACAGATATCGAGGAAGATTCTAAGCAATTTTTTATCCATTCAATCCACTTTCCACGAAATCTCAATCTAATTGTCCCTTTTATCATAAACTAAATAATGCTAGATAGATAATAAAACCATTTTAGAGGGAACTTTTATTAAAACTAAAAAAAAATAATTCAAACTCCTGCGTTGAGTTATAACTTTAAAATACGTTAGTCATAAAAAATAATGGATATAATTTGAAACTAAATAGGAGGAAATTAATACTAAACATTATGCAATAATAAAATTCATTTACATTGGAAATATGCATGTATACTCTGGAAGTAAGGTAAGCATGAGGACGCACAATGGCGAACCAAACGGTAACTATGGCTTTGGCCGTAAGTCACATAAACCTTCCAATAACCACACAATTTTTTCTTCTCAAACTTTCCATTTGGCTATGAGGAACAGGACATGTATAAGATATTCCAAAGATGGGAAAGGGTGAAAGAAGTATTCATATCACGTAGGCTTAACAAGTGGGAGAGAATATTTGGGTTCGTGAGGTTCTTTGAAGTGGAAAATGTGGGATGTTTGGAGAAGGAGCATGAAGCTATATGTAAACACTATGAGATATTGGAGATTTGTGCTCAAACCCACTAGAGTGGTTAGAAGGGATTCTAGGAACCTGCGTATGGAGGAATCGAGGGATACCAGAAAGTTGCGCTTGGATGTACCTGTCATGATCAGGAAGAAGAGAGGTAAGGAGGTATGGATGGAAAAGAAGGGGAAGAAATTCTTTGTTGATGTAGTAAGAGGTGCATGACAAGATAAGTGGAAGGGACCCATAATTACGACTCAACAACAAATCATGCCATGGATGCAGAATAATGTTATTGGCCAATTCATTGTAGATTTGGACTTTGAGCAGTTATGTGAAGAAGTTGTTAAAGGGGGTATTAATATAGTAAGAGTGTGGTATATGGGAGACAATCTAGCTCTGCTAACACCAAGATAAGGGGAGTGCATGGAGGATCTAATAAAGATCAATAAATAATGGTTTGAGAGCATTTTTTAGGATATTCAACCATGGTCTGATTCGCACGTTGTTGGTCACAAATTCGTTTGGGTAAGATGTTATGGTCTCTCGATATCTCTCTGGAACAAGGACTATTTTTCCAAAGTGGTAGGAGAAATGGCTACGTTAGTGTCTATTGATAAGTCCACTATGTCATTGGGAAACCTTGAGTATGCAAGATTACAAGTTCGTATTCTCAAGAATCACAATGCTAGATTGGCAAAGGGCATGCGGATAAATGGTCAAGTGTATAGCATATACATTAAAGATGAGCACCTAAGTGGAAATGGAGGTTAGTACACGTGTGTCTATAATCAGTATGCTTCCTCTAATAGTGTTTCATCCACAGAATCCTTTGTACAAGGCACTGTATTTTCTGTGAATAATTGTGATGAGGAGGTCAGGCAAGGGGATGGGGAGAAATGTCGGTCAAAGGAGGAAGTGGAGGGAGGAGGGGAACACAAGAGGCAAACGTTAAGGGTGGAGTTATTTGAGAAATCTACTACGAAAGGTAGGGAGAGGCAGAGGAAAAAAGCTAAGTCTTTCACTAAGGATGAAAAGAGTGGTCTGAAGGGCTTTGATGAATTTTCTTTTGTCAACCACTCTGTCCACATATGCAATTCTGCATGCACCAGCCCCTCTACACAGGTTACGTTGGCTAATCTAGTGGTAGCAGTAGAGGTTCTTAATAATTCTTTGTGTGAGGCCATTGTGGCCACAACCCAAAACGTGAAGAATGTGGCCCAATATGATGAGGGTTGGGAAAAAGTGCTAGCTCAATTGGACACGGGAGTTGCCCATCCAAGGAGTGTTAGAATATATGACCTTAAACAAGAGGGGGTGAATTGTTTATAAAAGATTTTTGCAAACTTTGAAGGTATAATGAACTCCAATGCAGAATCACAGAGAAAGAAATCAAGGAAACAAAATTGTTTAAGTTGATTTCCAGAAAATCAACTGGTTGTTTTTGGGATTCAACCGGTTGATTTTATCAGCAGTGATTAAAACAACTTAAAAGCAGAATGTAAATGAGTTCAAGGCAAGAGAAAAGCACACAAGCAATTTATATTGGTTCACTCTTATCCCAAGAGCTACATCCAGTCCCCAGAAACCACTAAGTATCTACTATGCAATCAAAATCCATATTACAAACAACCACACCAAAGAAGTGACGTTGAACACCTCAACCCACACACTTCCTTTGGCACACAACACCACAGAATTCAGAACACCATTTAATTCTGCTTACACCACCAATATTCAGAAATACAAGAGATAAAGAAAGGATTACACCTGATCAATATAAAAAATGAAAGATTACAACAATCATATTCCACTCCTTTGTGAAAATCTAAAAGCTTGATGCAAATCTTGAAAACTCAAATATGTTTTCTCAATCTAAAAATGTATAACTGTTTCAATTTTTTTAGGAGCGTAAAAAAACCTTTATATACTCCAAAGGTTTGTTAAAAACATTTAAGGCAAGAGCCAAAACAGTTAGAAAACATTTAAAGCAGATTTACCAAACTTAACAGAAATTCTGTTATGGATTTTCAAAACACAATCGGTTGAATTTTTGAAACAACCGATTGAATTGGTTTGACAACAAAGTCAACCGAGTCAAACAGCTTCAAACCCTTTTCAAAAACCACTAAGTGTCAAACAACCAATTGAAACGATAAAACAACTATTTGTTTTTCCACTTCTTTATAAAACAATATTTTTAAAAAAGGTTTTGATTCAAATCAATTTTAGATTCAAACAAAGAGTGAATTACACTTTAATTTACCCATAACCCACCCACAAAAGCAGCAACTTCCGCCTTCCACCAAACACCATGGATTTGGAGACATCAAAGCACAAGATCATCCTTGATCAACAAGGAGGACCGTGAATTCAGGTGCGAGATCAACCCATGAAGGGACCAATTCATTATCCAGGGTAGGTTATAATTTAGCACCCATATCAGACGGGGATATTAATAATTGTAATTCCAGTTACTGAAAATCTGAGAACTTAGTGGAACCAATCAAATTGTGGGAGCTTGGTTAACAAATTGGGATTACATGTCATGGGAGTGACGAGGAGGTTATCAAGGAATTCCAACGTATGAAAGAGGGAGATACTAAGGTTATGAAGAGGTTTGAGGAGGGCAACAAAACCAGGTTCTTATGTCATGGGAGCCATGTTTTCTTCAAATGTAAAGTATCCTAGAGGGTTTGGTGTTTATGTTGTGAGTGGGTGGGTGGGTGAGAAAATAGCGTTACATTGTGATGCCAAACACCACTTTTTGCAGTTTAATCTTACTTGGGAAACTAAAACGGTGAATAGATCATGGGGGTGTATGGGGACTGTAGTGGTTGGGGAAATCTGGAAGCAAAGGAACCTAATCATTTTCAAGAATGGCAGGGTGGATAGCTCTGAGATCTTTTCTCTGGCCCAACTCAAGGCGTGGTCATGGCTATCTAGTAAGGAAAGCTTAGTTGATTTCTCTTATGCACAGTGGTGCATGGAGCCTAAGGAATGCTTGAAATCAATAAAAAAAGATAAGATAAGATTGGGAAGGGGATGGAGTATTTGAACCTTTAACAGGTACACTAGTAAGCTACATAAGGAAATTTAAGGCCTAGGATGTGGTAGTAATATCAGAGTAGTTTCAAGTTGTTTTGTTTGGGCTAAAGTTAATGCATTTTTCGATCTAGTGAGGATGGTGCTACTAACGGTTCACCTTGTCAAGGTGAAGGTGGTTGTCTTTTGCAGGTTAAAGAAGGTTAAAGGAATAGTTGTTGTCAATGGTGATTAAAGATTCAGGTTGTTGGAATTAGTTAGAAGGCAGAGTTGGCAAGATGATTGAATTAGTGAAAAGCCCCAAAATAGTGAAGAAGAAATAGAAGCGAGAGGGAGCAAGCCAAGAAAAAAGAACAAACTTTGCAACTATGATAAACGAATGCTGGAATTCACAAATGGGAGGATATCAAAACTTTTTCTATTTTTATGTTCTAGGATTTATTTTTTGAATTGAAGTCACCAAAGGTTTTTTGTTGAATGTAATGCTAGAAAAGGAAGGAGGAAGTTGAGAATCTGGAATCGAAATGTAGACTAATACAGAGTTTTGCTCCTCTGGGGCAGCAAAAGTTTTGTTTCAAGAGTCTGATTATTAGATCTCGATCAACATTTGAATCTAGTGCAAAATCATGTAGAATCAGATGCAACAAGCAAGATAAGGCTGACACGGTTTTAGGAACCAGGTTAATATGTAAGTATGCAAGAGTTTGTTGCATAATTTTGTTATGAAATGATAACTGGACTTGTGCAGTTGCCATAATGTTCTTAACCAATTTGGTAGCTTTTTTGTAATTCTTGAATAGTTAGTTAGGTGGTGAGGTATTTAGGATTTGTAAAAGGGTTGGGACACCCCTGAAGTGTCCCTTTTAATTCATTTATTTTTTACTGAGAAAAAAAATGTGACGCAAAAACCTGAAATATGAATGAAGTTGGGGATCATGAAAAGTAAAACTAAAATAAGATAACAACTAAGGAAACTTATGAGAGTTAGTGCATAACTCCTTTCACTGGATCACCTCTGGTTAATAAATAAAATAAATAAATTTGTTTTACGTGTTTCCAAGCAAAAAATAGCAATAGTAGGTAGCTACTTCAAAATGGTCATGGACAGTTGAACAAAAAATGGAGTTTGGATAAAATGAAGTAAGTGAATTGGAATATATATATTCAAACCCTAATTTTGCACTCTCATTATGAATATGTAAGAAAACATATATTTTTCAAAACAGTAGCCGATGTATACCCGTGAAATAAAAAAACATAGAACAATTTAAGTTCCTATTATGTATGATTAAAAATATAGTCAAAATAATGCATATAAATGAAAATGTAACTCTAAGTCAATAAATAAACTAACTTGTAGGTTAAGTTTAAATTAAAATTATATATCATAAAGACGATTGTCCATTATTTTGAATTAGCGTTTGGGCTGAGAGTGAATTTTCATAAAACAAGGATTGGAGCAGCTGGTCTTGATAGATAATAACTAATGTTCTATGCTAAAATGCTTAATTGTGCACAGATGTCAATATCATTCAAATATTTAGGCATATCAGTTGGAGGAAACCCAAGAAAAAAGGAGTTTTCGAAAGAGGTTTTAGACAAAGTGAGGAGGAAATTATCCTTATGGAAATGCAAGAATCTGACCTTTACTAGAAGAGTATGTCTGATCAAATCAATTTTCACTGCAATCCCAATGTACTTATCACTATTAAAGATTCCAGTATCGATATACAAAGACTTGAAAAGTTTGCAAAGGAAGTTTTTGTGGGGGTGAGGGAGTGATAAAAGAAAAATAATGTGGATAAAATGGGAATCCTTATGTAAATCTAAGAAAGAAGAGGGTTTGGGGATAAAAGATATAAGAAAGTTCAATAAAACCCTATTAGCAAAATGGATGTGGAAGTTAAAAATGGAAAGTTCAAGAATTTGGAGAGAGGTACTTTTGTCAAAATATGTCCCTAATGAATGCAATACAAGAATTAAGAATAGAAGGACAATGTCATGGTGGTGGAGAGATTTGTGCAACGTATGTGAACAAGACTAAGAGGAAAGTTAGTTCAATAAACAGATATCCTAGAGAGTAGGGAGTGGAGAAAAAAATTTATTCTGAGAATATAAATGGTTAGGAAGCTATATTCTAAAACAGAAGTACCGGAGATTATACCTTATCTCAAATGACAAAGGGGAATGTATCAAGCAAGTTGGTAAATGGTCAAATGGGATATGGGAATGGAATTTGGATTGGAGACTGAATACTTTTGAATGGAAAGGGAACAAATGGTACAGTTAGTTTCAGCTCTGAATGTTGATAAGCCACAACAAGTAGCTCAGGATAAGGCAATATGGTTAGCTGAAGAGGGAGGAGTCTACTTTGTGAAATCAACTTATGAAGTTTTTTACCTTTCAATATCGTTGGCATATAACCTAGCCCTGGAAATCATATGGTAAATAAAAGTTATTCCTAGTGCTTTAATGCTTGCTTGGAGAATCATCCAAGGAAAAATCCCGACAAGGGATAATCTCATGAGAAGAGGTATCGCTATCCTTACATCCTTGTGCCTCTTATGCAATCAGGCAGAGCAAACCGTCCACCACCTGTTTGTGGAATGTAGGGTGGCATATTTGGTATGGTCGACGATATCCAAGTGGTTGGGAACACAAAAGGGGTATCACAATGATCTCGAGCAACACTTGATTGAATTTTCTTAACAACAATTTAATGCAAAAAAATCGGTTGTGGAAAGACATATGATAGCAATTTTATGGAGCATTTGGAACCAAAGAAATTGGGTGGTTTTTAAAGGAAGGAGAATGGATCCTGGTGAAATTCTTAGTCTAGAACAGCTACTAGCTTGGTCATGAATGAAGAGGAAGATAACAAGTTTTAATTTTGCATTTTCCAATTGGGTTCTTTACCCTCTAAACTGTTTGTGTTCTATAGGTTAGTAAGAACTTTTGTATGGCTCAAAAGCTTAAAATTTTTCATGTGTGGTTGTTTTACATAATTTTGTTTCTGTTGTTTATGTGGAGGTTGATAAGGTTAACTTTAAAAGAATTGACTTACCCCTTAGCCAAGGAAGGGGAAGGTTCTTGTCCTATTATTGCAGGCATATGATAGTTGAGGTTGTGTTACAAGATACTACGATCATTGGAGGAGGCTTTGGAGCAAAGGGATGTTGTTCGGGCTATGATTTGAGTAAACCAAGTTTGAATCATGCTGAGCAGAAGATTTTTGTCATGGGAGTAGAGGAGACTAAGAGGAAAAGAGTGTTGCAGCAAAGTGAAGATCTATTAGGTAGGTTTAAGCACAACAGGAATCTTGTTTGGTTATGTGGTTTATTATGCACAAATCTATTAAAAAGAATGAAAGAATTTGTTGAGGTGTAGCAAATTGGCGCAAAAGAAGTATTAGAGGAGTTGTTTAGATCGCTTTTGATGTTGTTTTACACATAAATGGATAGGCACTAGGAATGTTTAGATATGCTTTTAATTATATCTAGGTAGAGATAATACAAGGTAAATATAATTTATATAATCTGTTTGCAGCACTTGTCTTTGCTTAGATGATGTACCTTTGGTTTATAAAACTTATAACATATGGTACTTTTGTATAATGGTTGAAGCATCCATATAATGTTCAATTTTAATTAATTCTACCCTTTATTGAGTAAAAAAATGTATTATCTATTATCATATTTACTACAAGAAAAGTTGTAATTACCTGCCAAAAAAAGTGAAGGCCAAGTAATAGACATTATTAGTGTCCTCAAATCCTACATAATTGAGACACAAAATTAAATATTAATTATAGCATGGACAAAGAGGTTTTAAACGGATACTAAAATCATAAAAAAAAATAGTTGTGTCCTCCATAGTCCGCACTAATTCATTAGCAACATTTGGATTAATGTCAACTTAATGGGACACTAAACTCACTCTAAGTATCGTTTAGTGTCTCCTTTCTACTTTTTGTATGAATTTTTTGGAGAGACTAATATTATTATTTCTTGTAGTGATTATATATATAACTACTCACGTAATGTTTAGTTATACAAATTTTAATATTGGATGATTAAAATAATTCTAATATTACATGTTTGTCCTAACACTTTAAAAAATATTAAATAAAAATTAATTTTAAAATTAAAATAATTAATTATTATATTGAATAAATTTGATAATATTTTATAAATTAAAAAATTATTAATATCTAAAATAATTTTTATTGTTAATAAATAATTTTTAAAATTAATATTTAATTATTTACAAACTTTAAAATAATTAATAGTTAAAATTTTAATAATTAATTAAATATCAATTTAAAAATTAATTTATAACTTTTACTAATAATAAAAATTATGTTATATATTATTTTTTAATTTTTAAAATAATATATAATTATTATTTTTATTTTTATTTTTAAATTATTTTTTATTTAATTTTTTTTTTAAGTAAAAGTATATCTCTTTTAGCAGAAATTTATTGACCAAAAAGATATGAGTTGGATGAAGTCAGCCTCTCCAAGAAAGTTGTCTCTGTAAGAGAAACCAGGACCATTGGATTGTTATGTAACGATTAATGAAGGGCTGTGATACTTCAGAATGATGACAGAAGAAAAAATTGGTGCAGAGGATCCGAGGGAGGAGATATTGCCCGAAACGTCTCTTTGATTTCTTTGATCCAGGTTTCTAAGTTTTTGCATATAATCCTGTGAATTGCAGGTTTTTGAGAGGGTTGAAATTTGGACCTGCCAGCCATATGTATTAATTATGGTGGCGGTTCCCCTTTCTTATTCTGTTTGTAATCTCATATACTCTCAAATTTATTTTATTTCTTATGACAGATCTAATATTAATTATCATCTTGACTATAACTCTGGTCTCTTGATAGATCTTGAAACCCTATGTCCAAAAACACACAAATTTGCAGAGATCATGTGATCACCTTGTCACCTCAAAGAATATTGTCGGAAATCAATTATGGTAGTTCAGTCGGTGGGCCTCATGATCTTTATTTCAATGGATACATTTTCTTTATCTCAATGGAACGTTTACGTTGTGGATATATATATACAAGGCTTGAATTTCACCCCAATTAGTTTGATACTTGAAGTAATCACTGAACTAATAACCTAACTAAATAATTTTCTGAATGTGGTGACATAACCTAGGGTATAAGCTGTAATGGATGTGTTTGGTTGTTTAGTTTTTTGGTCTGTTCGGATTACCTCCTAGGTTGCCTTAGATTACTTATAATAGCTCCCTCCTTTACACCATTGCAATTGATTTGTTTCTTGGGATTTTAGCTACTTCAACAATGATGTCTTCTGAGGTGGAAAAATGGCAAAGATACAAGTCACAGATCATGCCAACCAGGCAATGTTAGGCACCATTATTATTTCAGCTTTCGACATTTTCAAGAGAATGCTTTAACTAATTAGATTTCAATTATATTTTCCCAATAGTCCATGTAAGAGGTTGACATAGCATACAATTGCATATATTACGCAATCTATAAAAACAATGTAATTGGGAAGAATTGCGTCATCTAATTATAGTAACTATCTCCCGTTCATGGTGCTTTGTCTTTGCTATTTTCAATTCCAATTTATTGAAGAACTTCCCAGTACCAATTGATTGTCAACGAGTGTTACTCATCAAACATCATTTAATTAGGTTTGGAAAAGGCTTTAACTAATTAATATTTGTTTTTCATTCAAAAAATGGGAGAATTAATAAATTTATTTGAACGAGTTAAAGCCGCCCCCATCTTGAAATGACTAGAGAGAACAACGTGCAAACACATTGAACATCTTTAAACCCTTACAAATCAAATCTTCTTGGTGATTGTTGTGCATGTTATCTACTCTTTTTCATGATATTTTAGTTTTTGCAATATGCCGTCTTATCAAATAAAAAGTAGATCAATAAGTTCACTTTCATTGTCCATAAATAAATCAAATCTTCTTTTCATCAACAATTATTCTAATGAAATTACAGTGCTAGCTTCTGTACATATATATACTATGTATACACAGAAATGCAAGCATGAAATATACAGTAAGCAAATCTTCTCTGATTTGGTCCATGGATTAAGTCTTTCAATTGATCTTCCTGCAGACAAATAGAATAAAGGGCACAGTGTGAAGCTGACACAACGAGTCACTACAGGCAGTTGATTATGTCTGCATAATTTGATTTTCTTTTATCAGCATGTCTGCATAATGAAAACTTGGATATAGTATATACAGAGAAACATATAGCATAATGTGAATGTACGTATGGTTATTGTAGAGATTGATGAGATGAGAGAGCAGAAAGAACACATGGCTACTGGAGCCCACAAAAACATAGGATCATAAATAAGGGATCAAAATGAGGGTAGGCAACAACAAAGTGGTGCCACTGGGTGCTTCTCTCCTCTGGTTAAACCGATGGCCATAAGTCCTTCATTTCATTAAGTTTCTCTTAGTTGGCAAAAAGGACAATATCCCACAAGTCTTCCATCACTGAACCAGAGTTAATGTCTTTGCACATTAGTCAGCTATCAATTTCCTAATTATTAATGACCCATTTTCCATTTCTAGTATTTTCCTTCCCTCCTTCCCCCACTCGGTTGCCCCTTTTGAAGCAAACTATTGCCCCTCAAATAATAACTCTATACACACAATCATGAACCATCACTATGTAATAGTTTATCTTTCACTAGAGCCACCTAATAAACATGAATGTTTTTTTCTTTATGTGTTAACCTTTGTGTGTTATGATAAACAACCTCATTTTCTATATCCACTTTTGCAATCTCTCTTTATTATCTTTCTCTTCTTGGTTATTGCTTTTACTCGTACTTTTTTATCTCTTTCCTTTTCTCCATATACCCTTTAAGGATGTCAAACCATCTTTATCCTATCACAAATATTATTAATTCTGCTTTTCTATGTAAGAAAGTCACTGCAAAATTGAATAACTGGTGTAAAATTATATTCTCAAGTCTAACTTCGTGTTTTTAGAGATATAATGTTCTTGAAAGTGTCTTTGCTGCAAAATAAAAATGTCCATTCAGAAAACGCTCCCTTGTTTGTACTTTTTTTTGTGGGCAGTCCCTTGTTGTACTTGTAACATAAGATGCCCCGCTTCTGATAAAAAGCATTATGTGTTGTGTTTTATTGAGTTCAGAATTAGTTCATATATTTTACAGAGAGGTTTTCGACCGAATGTTTGTCCCACAAATGCGTATCATAAAGCATACTTTTTTTGTATGTGTATTCTTTAAAATAGATATGAGAAAATCATCTTTCATCGGAAAAACATAAAATGCAAACATGTCATAGTTTTCATTTATTTCTATCTTTAAAAATGAGAGAGTGAGAGAAAATATTCTTTTGTATGAAGTTTGAAGTATTCTATAATTGATCTGCAAAACAATGTTTTTCTTTTGTATCAGACTTTCATGAAAGAAATAACTAAGGAAAAGTATATATTGATATATACATGCCTCAAACTTATATGAAAATCATATAATGATATATAATCATAAACATTCTTAATTAATTAATACGTACAGATCACAGGCTAACAGCTTTATTTTTCAACAAAGAAACGCATCTAATAATGATTGGTACGCGAAAGTAATATGTACGATACATGAGTGCATTTGGACACGAGAACCAAAATGTTCACTACGTAACCAATAAAAGAATATACATGTTTTAGCAGGTGCATTTCCTGACATATACTATAGAGGCCAAAATCAAATATATAAGTGTAAAAGAATAGGATCTCCAACTATAAAATCTAATTGGTAGGTAAAACTTTCACGGCTAATTAGATACAAATTTACAATTTAATTTATAAATTTTATTAATAATATAAACTACTTTAGATATCAATAAAATTTTTAATCTTTAAATTATTATTTAATTTAGTCAATATAGTAATTAATTATTTATTGTTTCTAAAATTTGTTCGTAATGACTAGTTTAGATACTAAAAGCATTATTGGTATCAAAAGTAGTTTCTATTATTAATAAATAGTTTCTAAATTGGTATTTAATTAGTTATCAAAATTTTAGCTACCAACTTTAGAATCTAATTAGTTGGTAGCTACAACTTTTGTAACTAGTTAAATATTAATTTTAAAACTATCTATTGATAATATAAACTACTTTATATACTAATAATAGTAGCTACTTTATATACTAAAACTTTTTTAGTATCTAAAATAGTGTATAATTTAGTTAATACGGTATCTAAAATAGTGTATAATTTAGTTAATACGGTGACTAGTTATTTTTAATGATTATGACTTTATTTTGTTTATGAAGATTACTTTTCATGGTTGTATTATTCTCTCTTTATCAAATCATGTAGATAAGATTGTAGAGTTAAAATTGTAACTGGAAAAACAATTTGAAATTAAGGATTTTGGTCCTCTTCATTATTTTCTGGGGATTGAAGTTGTGTATTTTCTAGATGTTATCTTCTCTCTCAATTTAAGTATATTGTCACTATTGTAGCGCAAAGTTGTCTTTCTAATACTTGAACATCGGATACTCTTATTGATATAAATGTGAAATATCTCTTTATCTTATGTAATATTGTTACTAATATAGTATATCTCACTATTACTCATTCTAATATATATTACTTATGTTGTGCATGTTTAAGTCAATTTGTTATTTATCCACTATAATGCATTGGAAAGTTGTTCATCATATTCTTAGATATCTTTAGATATATTTTTGGTTCTCAGTTTTTGCCTTCTTTTTCTCTCATCATCTTCTTTGGATTTGTGTGTTTGTTATAATGTTGATTGAAATGGTGACCTTACTTATCATCATAAGTCTACTAAGACTCTCGTATATTTTGGAAGATCAAGTAAACAAGATATCATTTCTCATTTTTCTATCAAAATTGAATATGATGTCATGACTATAACATACTACTGAGATAGTTTGATTGCATTGACTTCTTTTTAACATGAGTGTTTATCTTTCTACCAGTTCATATGTATATGATAAGAGTTTATTCAAATTGTCCATAACTCAATTTTTCATAAACACATAAGACATATTGAAATTAATGATCCCTTTAGTCGTCTTCATCTTTTCAACTATGTTGATGGTTGATTTATTTATAAAATCTCAATCTATTCAGCATTTTCCTTTTTCTCTAACAAACTCTCAACATTGCATACTAATACATTATGAGTTTGAGAGAGATGTTAGATAATACTAATTAATATGATTTAGTTATTGTCATTTTTATATATGTATATATTTTTTGTATATTGCATTTTCAGACTCGCTGAGTTATATAAAAAAAACTTATTCCTCTTCTTTTTATGTGTCGCCATCCATAGTTTATAAAAGTTAATACATTTAGCGTTAAAAATGATATAAAATTATATTTTTTTCAATTAAAGTTTTGAAGATCTAAAAAATATTCCAAATTTTGTAGAGAATCGTTAAAAAATATAGAGAAATTAAAAATTGAAAAGATAATGTCCTAATATAGCATTGAAGGAAGGTGGGTATAAATAAACAAAGTGATGATGGGGGGGTTTCTTTATTGAAGTGAGTGAATGGAGAGAGAGTGAGGGGGTTGAGTTGAGTTGAGAAGAAGTTAGCAAAGCAAAGCAAGAAGGATAAGAGAGGAAGTGGTACTTTGTCCAAAAGTGGTGTGCCGTATGTATGGGATGTTTTTCGTGTCATCGTTTAGGGAAAGCCAGGCTTCGTACCACATATGTAAGAAATAAAAAGAAAGAAAGAAAGAAATCCCTATAGTATCTATCTATCTATCTCTCTACCTTGTCTTTTTCTTTGAAATTTGAGCTTCTCCTAAATTTTCACCCCTAACAACATTTTCAGCACCATACATTACTTACCCATGCCTTCCCATCACCCCTCAACCAAATCTTCCTCCTCTTATTCCTCACTTCCTCACCCTTCTGTCGGCTGATTTTCAGATATCCCTCTTCACATCACCTTTCACATATCCAACACTTTCATTAGGTTAGTTACCAGTATTTATCAACAGGGTATAGACCTACACTACCTACCCACTTCCTCCTCTTCCCAATAAACTCATTAAAGTCATCTCTTCCCATCATTTCCATTTTATTTTACCTTTTCATTTTACCTTAAACATTCTTCATGCTTACAACACTAAACAAACAATACTTTATAGATTTAATATAATAAAGTTTTTTATGTTTATCTCAAACTTGTTTCAAGTATGATTTTACTGATAGATGGTGTAAATATGTATACCCCAAACCCTAGATGTTACAGTTGGTGTGAAATTAAAGTGGTATAATAAATGATGAAATTGTTGACAATTTGGTAGACTTTATTTTTGAAAATACATATCCTGAGTTTTGTTATATTGAAAGCATTGCAATAGGGGAGGAAGCAGTGGCACCTAGACGATATGATGATTATGCAGCAACAAAGTATGTGTACCATGGTACTCATATATACTGCATGTGCTTTATACAAGGATCTATTCCTTTTGCTAACAAGATATTGGTATGGTAGATACGATAACAGAGGTACAACAAACTTTGCTTGAATTTCTTACTTTGCTGCTCTGTCCAAAGCTCTGGGTTGTTGAGTGGATGCACCCCCTTTTTTCCCTGTCTTTTCTTTTGCTTTCACTTGTTCCGTAACTGAAGGTGTCTTTATCTCCCTCTTTTCCATACCATATCAATAGATCTTCGAGCACCAATCAAAACCTCTCCTTTTTTTGCCTTATGAGGGAAAGCAGATTTAACATAGATGCACACAGCTTTTGTAGTCCCAATTGAATGACTTCCACAAGTTTATGATATTTACTAGACATTAAACATTTTTGACATTGTAATCCCAACTCCCATTAATTTAAACTGACATTCTCTTTGGAAACCACAAGCTATGAGTAGTGCTTGTTCTTGCTGTTGATGTTTCAATCACCATCCGTGACATTAACTGATTTTCAGTGGCATGTCTAGGGAATTTATGTGCCACCTTTAATGACAATCATAAATGCAAATTTAGGAAATGGGGGATCTATTGCCTGAAATGGTTTGGCATTGGGGTGATGTGGCTTCTCTTCCATTCCAACTGGTGCACATTTGTTGGTCACATCTCACAACCATCCTCTCATACATTTCACCTCAATTAATTGACATGGACAAGGCACATGGAGGACTATGGCCAAATCCAATCGCTGCATGTGACCCTCCACCCTCACGTGCATCATGGATTTTATTTTCTTCATTTTTTCTTTTCTTTTCAAAACTCATCACTTAAGATATCCGCTGCTAAATTCAGTCACTGTGTGCTTATTCCCTTTGTTGGTGATGGAAAACATCTGTCCCCACTTTGATGTGTTCCAGATGCTTGTGTCGTGCTAATATCTGATAAGGCTTGCATTGCTTCTTCGCTTTTATATTATACTGCAACATTATTTTCTGTGGCTTGGCTGTGTCATTTTATGTAAAGCTTTTTCCTCATTTCTTCCTATATGTCAGAAACATTTACCTCCATCTTTTCTTTTTTCAGAATGGATATTTTACAACATAATCATGAACAATGAAGATACATTTTTATGGAGTGCAAGGTAGTAGAGATTATTTTTTTTGGAAAAATATTATCCATACTAATAAGAGCTTCCAGTAACAAATAACACAATTCAAAACAACTTCAAACACCTTTTATATTATATATTTCAAAACAGAATCAGAGATGTCTTTGGAAGTAGCTATTTTATAATAATGGTGAATCCAATGCATATTCTGGAATTAGGTAAAATAATCACTCTTACATAACTCTAAATAATGTATTTCAGACAGAAAAAATACATGATAAGGGTGGAATTGGAATTTGGAAATATAGAGGTACATGAAGAAAAAGACATTTCAAAGGTGCTTGAGTATTTTTGTTTTTTTGCAGTATATATTGGCCTAGACCCAAGTACAGGTGGGCCGAAAAAAACTGTTCTTTTATTCAATTATAATATAATGTGAATACAAATGTATGTGGGGTGAGCAATTTGATAGTTATAAAGCAAGAGACTCGTGTAAGAAAATCTTATACATTTTTTTATATTATACAAATCAAATTATTTTTTTATGTTAAAAAAATATTCATGAACAAGTTAATGTATTATTAAGTAAATCCCTAGAGGAGGCTGAATTAAGTAGTGATTTTAGTCTTGCAAATGAGTATTTTTAATATATACGAACCTTGATTATTCTTGTATTCAACCAAGAAATCAGCTAGGGTTTAAAAAAATGAACGCATGTGAAATGTGAATGTCAATAAATTATTAGTACAAGTAGATATTTTACCAAAAATCTATTTTTCTATTTAATAAATTATTATGCAACTAGTTATTATTGTTATTGTGCTGAGTGCGTGATAATTTCCATATTTTTATTTATTTGTTTCGTCTAAGTTCCATTCCTCTTCATTATTTTTCAAGACTCGTTGGGTTAAGAATGATTTTCTCGATGGACCCCTACGGAAATGATTGCCTAAGCTCATAGGCCCACTTATGATCAGAGGGCATCGATGTTTATTATCCGGAGCTTACTTTTTACACCACCCTCTTTCTTTTGTAACTTGTACTCCTAAATTACTTATATTTTTTAGCAGAAAATTACTTATATTTTTTAGCATAAAATTACTTATATTTTTAGCAGAGATTACTTATATTTAAACCAGGTGTTATATTTTTCAAAATTAACTCTTCGTAAATTTTAATTTTGACATTGATTTGTAAATTTTCTTTAACGAAATTTATTCCGAAACCATTTCTTAATATAGTGCATAATTTTTTACAAATGTCTCGTAAGAATCTGATATTTTACACCTGTACATGAAAAAACATTTATTAAGAAAGATACACAAACTCGTGTTTATTGGCACCATCAAATATGTCACTTTAGAAAGAAATTATGACAAATATGGTTCGTCGTATAACCTATAATTGTGTGTATATAATCATTTTGATAGACAACACCTTAATAATCTAAATGATTTCTAACATATTGAGAATCCAATACTGAAAAATATTATTTTTACAATTGCATAACTAAAGTTATTAGTTTATAATCTTTCAAAATTTCTTATTTTTTAACATGAGTCCACATTTCAGTAAAAATTATTATCTTTTATTATTAAGTAATTGTAATTTTGAATAATTCACTTTTAGATTGTAATTATAACCTTTTACAATAAACTTACTCCAAAGTAAACTCGTGAGAAGTGTTGCACTATTCTTGGAAGCAGCACAGCAACGAAGAAGCCAATTCTCATATACTAAAGAATTTAATAAAAGAGACCAAAAAAACTTTATTTCTTTTTATATATATGTGTATAATTACAACAATGCCAAAACCATATCTTTCAAGAAGCAAGCATATATGCATGGTAAGGAAAGAGAAACAACACTTCAAAATTCATTATGAACAAATGTATGCATAATAAGACAAATCAAACATGAATATATATCCCTAAGCAAGTGACAAATTTTCAACCCCAAATGTCTTGGAGTTCACTGCATCATAAGTGCCACAACAGAAGCCAACACAGAAGAATATAAGGTCACCTCAGAAACAGACAAAGCAAACCCTGCTCCAGTCTCCATTTGTGATGTGGGTGCTATTGCTGATTCCTGTGCCACAATTTTGGTTACGTAAAACATGCTCAAAATCATTACTGCAATACAAAACTGGGCTTCAAAGCCACCAAGTTTTGCCATATTTCCACAGAAATCTTATGTTAGTGTGTGAAAATGCGACCAAGATGACTGAAAAGGATTGAACTGGTCGTGAATTGAGTTGTTCAAAGACAGGGTGAAGAGTTGAGTTTATATAGAACTTGTTGAGTACGTGTTGTGAAGTTGGTAAGTGGTACATTAAATCATTAACCATTCTCAATTACTATGATGCCGTTTAGATTAAGGTTGTTGAGACCCCACTACGCTAATTATAGAGCTAGTGATGCAAGGTGGTATTGTGTCCTCAATGAGCTTCTTACGTTATAGTTGGAGGAAAAATCTGGTACCTACCCTTTATGATACTTTATTCCAGAAAAGACCATTGAAGTACAAATTTTATTTACCTTTAACTGAATAAATGATCAAGAAAACTTAATTTATTTCAAAATCAGTGATGTACATATATAATATCTTACTTTTTCATTTTAGACATTGCTAAATTTGAAAGAGTTAAATAGGAAATGTGAAGGGTGTTATTACTATTTTATTTCCGTGGTAAGGTTTTGTTGAATTCATTGTAGATGGTGGGAAATCACTTTCTGGCCAGCTGAAGAGCATGACTTGACATAGCAACGGTGGCAAGACGCTGAGAGAGGACAAGTCTGTGCTGCAAATATGGTGTCTTTGTTGCTTCATAAATCCCCAAAAGTTCATTAAAGGCACTAAAAGGTAACTTTTTTTTCTTATTTTTTCTCTTTAATTTATTTCTCTTTCACTAAACAAAGTTTCACAACTCCTCCTCCTCTATTAGAACAAAGTAACTTATTTTGAAGAGTGGATTAGTTTAGAAAAACATTAGTTTCTTTTAAAATCCCACAATTTTATTATAGAATAAAATCATTAAATAAAAAATAATTTTAAAAATAAAAAATAATTAATTATTATATTGACTAAATTAGATTTTTTTTTAAAAACTAAAAAAGAAATATCAATATCTAAATTAGCTTTTAACCTCACGCAAGAAAGTTTTCTTTCTTTCTCTCTCCAACCTTCCATCTTCTCTCTTAATTTCTCCCTCCATACCTCATCTATTTTAGAATTTGATCATATCATGTTGTAGCTAAGGAGTTAAGGAACATTTCTACCTGATCAAATTTTCAAATAGAGTAAGTTCATCTTTTTACTCTAAAGATCATTTGTTCTCTATTTTTTCTTAGGATTTAGTTATCAATCTTGGTGGGGGTCAGTTGAGAAGATTAACCCTCTCAACTTATTCTACTATATACTAAATTTTTGTTATGTTTGGATAACTTGCATTAGGCCTGTAAATCTTGAATCTTATCCAGACTGTGGGGAATAAAATTCTAGAAGTTGCTTGGAAAGTAAGCAATTGAGGTAAGGGAAGCTAAATTTAATTTTTAATAGCACCCTAGGATAGAAGATCTGAATGCAAAAGGGACGTGGTCCCAATATTCAATTTCTCTTGCAAGGATGTTGTGTGTTTATATATTGTGGTGTTTGTTTATATATTATTTAAATTTGTAAAAATATTAGATTTTGATGGTTTAATATTTAAGTGTTGTTTTTTATGTTAATTACGCTTTTGAATGTTGTGGATCGTGTTTGGAATGATATTGTATGATGAAATGGTGTGGAATTGAACTCATACATTTGGGATAATGTATGGACTGATGTTTGTTGTGTATTAAGTATTGATGCCTATGTGGTAACAGAGATCTCTGAGCTTCAATGATGATCTAAGTCACATAGACTAAGATATCAGGTGGTGAGAAGCTGATGGGGGAGTTCATGCACACCGTGACATATGAGATGCATGGCTTGGGTTGTATTGAACTTACCCTGATCCTTTCTGTTAGATTCGCTGGTAATCTTTGGATCAGGTGGTGTTAGTCTCTGATAAGACTTACTTAATACGGGTCTTCCGGAAGACGTTGTTTGTTGAATATTATGGATGTGTAGATCCATGTGAGATGTATGTGATTGTTTTATTGTTGAGATTTGAAGAAAATTGAATAATTTGAGAAATTGATCATGTAATTTGGTTTTCTTTTTTTATTTAATTGTGTATATTATAAAATTCTATTTTCACTAGCTTACCCTTATTTTTCTTGTTGTGTTTGAACTGCGATGACTGTACTACGTACACGAGCAGATGATCTTACAGGTGTCGAAGGGTCTGAAGAGCTTTAGGATGTTGATTTTGAAACCTGTATTGTAAATATTTGTATTTCTATATGTCCTAATCACGTATTAGGAATGTTTTGAAAAATTTTAAGCATGTATAGAAATATGTAGAACCTGTATTTAAATAGTTAGATGTTACATTATCTATCAACTACTTTAGATTGTTGTTAGCTAAAAAATTAGTAACTAATTATATACCAAATTAAAAATCATTTATTAGTAACAGAAATTACTTTAAATATCAATAATTTTTTATTCTTTAAAATAATATTTAATTTAATTAATATAGTAATTATTTTTTCTTTAAAATTAATTTTTATTTAATTATTTTCTTGTAGTTATCTTTTATGTATTTCGGAATAGATTTTTTGAAATGTAAAAATGATTTTCAAAGAGTTTAGTTCCAAATGTAGGTATGTAAGAAAATTGTTGGTGTAGAAAATTAGAACTTCTAAGAAATGGCAATTTTTTACATATATTCTGAAAGATGAGGCAATTAGAATTTAATCTAATAGAGCACTAGTTAAAAGCTAAAAAGAAAACTTAAAGCTGTTTTCCTCAGAAGAATGTTATTAACGTTTGGTAATTAATTAATAACAAAACCATCAAATTACGTTAATCATAGAAAATAAAAGGATAAATATTCTTTAACACCACTGTTCAAAAAATCCATCCACCTTATATCTATTTTTTGTAATAAAATATTATATTTTAATAAAATAATAATCTTTTTAGTTAAGTTGTAAGGTAAATATAAAAAAGTGAGAAAAATGTCAACGCATAATCACTCATAATAAAATGGTAACATTTAGTATATCATTCTTAATGTCAATAATTTTAATTAATGAAATTTCAACTTTAATCAAACACTGCAGATTGTGTTCTATTTTCATTAGAAGTTGTTGATAATTTGTTTATATTAAATTTGTTACATTTAACACGCCCTTTTATAAATAAAATTAACAATACAAATGTTTAATTACACGATCAATTAGGTATCATAATTTTAATCTTTCAAACTTATTATTTTATTCAGCTTCTTAGATATTGTAAATATATGAAACATTATTTCTTCATATTTTAATTATGCCAATTGAGTATTAAAAATGTTAATAGTATATAATTATAATCTCTACGTGAAACAAAATATCTTAAGGTGACATTAATTTATAATATCTTCAATGAACTACACTATATGTTTGATCTATTTTAATTTGTCTCACCATTAATCCACCGAAATTGGAATATGACGGGTTAGGATAACAAGACATGAGACAGATTAAAAATGTCAATCTCTCACTTTAACATGTGCCTAATTATAATATATAATATAATTTATTAACACAACTAAAATAACTTTGTATCTAAAAAATTACAACCTAGAATAGTAAAAAATGACACAATTGAATGTATGAAAGATGAAAAGTGTAATAAAAAATAAACAAGCAAACATACTTAGCAAGTACTAATATTCTAATTTAAATTTTAAACTTTTAATTTAAAATATTAATGCATTATTATATTATTAAAATGGGTTGTGGTGTTTTTCTGTTGGAAAGGTTGTTAAAAATAAAAAATTTCGTGTAGCCATATGTGTGGTTATTGTTTTAGTTACAACTTGTCTAAGCACAACATGAGGTTAAGAAACCTTTTGTTCCCAAATACAAGGCATGCACGAGGTATATCAGCCAAAAGCTACGAGGCAAACCCTGAAACCATGCAAAAAGAACATGAACTTACGACCATTTCATCACAAGCTAAAAGAAGCGTTTTCCCAAAATAACTCAAACCGACTCTTTTAAATACCATGCAAGACCCATCGTTGTTCCTCAGACCTGCAAGCTAAGGCAATAAAACAAAACACATTTGTCTGTTTCATCTGCTCACACGCGGGTCCAAAACAAATCATATTTAACTCATCATGGACATGAAGAAGGTCACTTGCGCCATCCTCATCGCCGCCGCCTCCATGAGCGCAGTGGTGGCTGCCACCGAGGTTCCTGCCCCGGCTCCCGGTCCAGACAGTGGAGCCACCGTGCCCCTTGTTGGCTCCTTGGTTGGTGCCTCAGTCTTGTCTTTCTTCGCCTTGTTCCACTAAGCGTTATATATGTGGAAAAAAGGGTGCTGCAAGGAACAACTGATGATGAAAATTGATACAAATGAATATGTATTATTTATTGTTTTGATGATTTGTTAATGAAATATTGATTTGTTTAATAACTTTTATGTTATCTTCTCATAACAAGTATATCTTCATCACCCTGAAATATAACCACTTTCAACCACTGCTAAAAGGATCTTCGAAAAATAAAAGGTTGTTGAATGTAATTAATTGAATTACATATTCACTAAATATGTATTTTGTTCTGAATGAATGCTCTTTGGCATCAGGAAGAGAGAAATACAACCTCATTTTACGTCATCTTATCAGTATCAGATCATGGAAACCGGTACCATGTTAGCAATGAGACTTATTTTAAATAAAAAATAATCATTTTGCAGGAATCGTCTTAGATCTCAATTTTTTAAAGTATTACCAATACACTATATTTTCGACTCAAACAAATAAAATAAAGCACAATATTTTTTTTATGATTTCCAAGAAATCTAATTAATGAGTAGTCTATTGCTAGCAATTGTCTCCATTTTTATATGGTTGTAACAATTTCACTGTCCAAATGATTGAAGAATAGAGAATGATTGCTTCATGATAGATAAGTGCAAGTGTGGAGGACCCTGTGATGTTTATATGAATAACAAATAGACCAAATAAATAAAACATTAAGCTCTAAAATTCATGGTTACTTTTCAGTTAGGAAAAGGGAAGTAAAACATTTATACAATCAATGGCGCATACACTGCTGAAAAACAAGCACAAATGATTATTCAACCTAACAAAAATAATTTAATTCATTTACTATAAGCACTTACCACAACCAAGAAAGAACATGTGGCAAGCTATCTTCGTGTCTCCAATCTTCAACCAAGCAACAATCTCGAACGGAATGTGACATTTGAATTACACGTTTCTTACAATAATGTATAAATTTATAATTAGAACCTCTTGTAACTAGGTTTCAGGATTAAATTTTTGGGCAGACATGAGGCTTTTTGCCAGCCATATTGCTGTTTCTCTTGATGATACAGCTTCTTTTCCAAATGGTCTCAGAACCCCAGAAAGCTCTTCAAGTTTATCTTGCTTGAGTAGCTGAGCACATAATTCGAGCAGAGATTCCAGAGCATCAGCTCTTTGCTGGCAGGGACTATCCAACAGAGTCGTGATTGTCTCATCACCATCGACTTCTGTTATTACACTCAATGAAACGCCACTTTTCTCATCAACCTCCACCGTGTTATCATCTTTATGCGTGCAGAGAATGTGTCTGTTAGCTCTGTCATCATCCTTCACTGGAAGTGCATCATTACAATCAGATGTCAAGCAGTTCATATGTGACCCTTCCGTAAATACATTCAAGTGGTTTCCAGATTCGGTATCATGTCCAACCCTAATAGGAGTCACAGTTAGTGATGGTTTTTCCTCGTTGACGGACTTATCTTTATCAGGGCTGCTACTGCCTGCACTGGACATTGTTGATTTACCAGAGATGTCAAGGTTCGAATCTTCCCTCCGTGCTTCAGCATTATCCAAACCTTCATAGCAAGAACCATCTTCAACTTCTGCGCTCACTGCATTAATGTCATCTTCTAAATTATGAAAATGTTTAGCTGCAAATATTTGTTCCTCATGCGGAGATTCTTGTGTACCCTTTAAAGAGATTTCGTTGTTAGCCGTTTCCCTTGCAGGTCTACTTTTAAAGTCCTCCTTGCACACACTGCAAATAGTTGATTCAGATGTTGTTGACCCATCTTTTGAGCCACTAATACTAGTAGAAGATTCCACTATGTAGCTGGTAAGATCAACCATCCTGGTTTCAATATTGTCTTCTGCACTGGTTGAGATTGTAACAGCATCATTAGGAAGATTGCTTACGAGTATATCTCCATTTCCCTCAATTGGATGAATCCGTTCCAAACGATTTACTAAGCTTGCTTCTTTGTCCTTATGGTCCTTGCCACCACTAGATTTATTAGATCTTCTTGATTTATCCTTTGAATTAACGAGAGGATATACTGGAAGAATATTAGATGATGCATTATGACAACGAAGAACATAAGGTTGTAAAAGCGGATGCCTTAACAATTCAGCTGCCTGTCAATAAAGAGAAACATCATTAGAATCCACAATTGCATCCAAATTAATCAACATAAGGCAGGTTCTGTTGAACTCACGGTTGGCCTATGCTCAGGGTTTTTCCTAAGCATGCTCTTGATAAGTTGTTTCCTGTCACACGTTTGTCAACTTTCAGCTCTATCATCATTATATTAAATATAAGAAATAGAATGAAAGGGGAGAGGAGGGGGGGGAGGGATTTCACAAGGCTTCTATATAATTGTATTCACTGAGGAAAATACTTGAACACCAAAGCACAGGTTAAAATTATATCATGACAGTAGTGTGACTGGGAATGGTTTGAGGATGGTACTTACAGTGTGGAAGAATAAACAATTGGCAGTGGAGAAATGCAGGATCTGTTTATTTTATTGATAAGTCCAGCCATGTCCTGTTTTATTCATTCAATCATGTGTCAATTGTTTTGCTAGTTTAAAATATATTGAAGAATAGAGACTATGTTTCCATTGATAAAACTAAATTCCTGCAGATGGTTAAAGTTCTTACTGGAGCACGAAATGCTGGTTGATGTCCAGCAATCTCAAACATGCAGCAACCTTAACATAAAAAGAGATATCATTCTTACACAACGTTAGTTATCATATGGCTTTGTCAATTAGAAGAAGGTATCCATGAACCTTACCAAGAGACCACATATCTGATTTATAACCATAAGGTATATCAGCCAGGAGCTCAGGACACATGTAATTTGGAGTTCCAACAACCTACACAGGATATAAGAAGTATGCAAATAAAAAACATCTATCACTATGTGAATCAAGTTAGGTATCATTTACCTTTAACAATAAGAAGTTCAAAGCAAAGCAAATATATATATATATATATATGAGAAGTTTAATCTTTTTTGGCTGAACCAAGTTATTCACAAACCGAAAGTTAAAGACTAAAATACTGAGACCCATTTAGTATTGTCAGCTGAGAAACATCAATTACAGGGCATGACACCATTGGATAAAATACAGGTAACTTCTTAGAAGGAGGCATTAGTTAGATAAAAAAAACACATGTACGCGTACCGAGGAAGTAAGGTCTTCTGCATTAAGTCGCTTTGCAAGACCAAAGTCACCTGTATGGTTCATGCAATAAACAAACAACTTCAGATAACGAAGATTTTGAAAGCCAAAAGTTGAGTTTTCAAGGATTAATACTACATACCGAGCCGAATGTTGTTGTCTTTGGTGAGGAAGATGTTGGAACACTGAAATTACATAACGTAGCATTAGTGTAAACATGATAACAGATTTCTTGATCAGTATTATAAGCGAATGAATATGCAATACCTTAAGATCTCTGTGGATTACACGATTAGAGTGCAAGTAGTCCACAGCTATCAACAACTGAGTCAGCCATTTGCAGACTTTCTGCGGTACAAATTGACAATTCAGAGTGGGTAAGGAATAGTCATAAGAGGAATTATCAAGAAAGAGCAGATTATGTGTATTCATTACCTCCTCAGGAAAATATGACCCTCGAGCTTTCTTTATGTTATCTGCCCTGCTCCACAACGAATGTAGAATTCCATGATTAGGACTTTATATTACTCTTTGTATTTCTTCTTTGTAACATGTAAATGCATGCATGTAGACTATGTTGTATGAATACAAGACCCACAGAATCCCAATTACTGTAAGCGTATTTCATCTCCAAAATAAGAATGCAGATAGTCAATAATAACTGTCTATCAAACTTCTACATCGAAAGGATACTGCAAAAATTCAACATCAATCAACAAGGATTCCTTCCAGATCTCCAGGATATGTATTAATTACAAAGATGTTTATACCAGAGTTTCAAATGGAGGTTCCTGGGCCTTTTCTAACACCTTAAC
Organism: Phaseolus vulgaris; assembly: GCF_000499845.2. Classification (NCBI taxonomy): domain Eukaryota; kingdom Viridiplantae; phylum Streptophyta; class Magnoliopsida; order Fabales; family Fabaceae; genus Phaseolus; species Phaseolus vulgaris. The sequence continues at coordinate 37,731,990 of NC_023759.2, forward strand.
CTTTTGGGTCAAAGATCAGTTTTAAAATTCAATATTTGTCATCCTGTCTTATAATTAAAAACCATTATAACAGTTTGATTATTCTTTAGAGTAAGTTCAGCATAAAGTTCTGTGTAGCTCCGTTTCCAATCCAAGATAGCAATTTTTATAATGTCCACATTGCAATTCCAGTAGGTCTTCACCTAAAATAATGTGTTAGGAGTTATGAGAACCATTTTGTTATCCTTGTTTAATAAACTATAATTTTGGTTTAACATTTAAAAAGTGTATTTTTTTTAATAATTTTTCTTTTCACCTGAGATTAATAGAAAAATAATAAGCTCAAATTCTTAATTTATGCAAGAAAGAACCAGTGTTACTAACAGATATTGCTTTACTTACAAGTCACCTCCTTCACAATAGCCAGTTATAATGCATATGTGATCCTCCTACAAAATATAAAATATCAGAAACATGTCTATGAAGTGTGGTTACATCAGAATGAGCTGATATATCTGTATTCAAACTTAGTTTTTCATCTCTATAGAAACGTATGACTGAAAATTTTAAAATTAAGAAGAAAAAGTCCCCACCTTTTCCACCCAAGCATCTTTGTACTCCACAATGTATGGGTTATTCAGTTTTGCAATCAGGTTCATCTATTAGAGAAAGAGGAACTAAGTCACTTTTATGTTGGTAGAAAGAAAACAAACATTTGAAATCAGCTTCACAAACCTCTTAAGATTGGATTGAAAAGCATGAGATAACTATTAAAAATATCCACTTATATCTACATAAAACCAATATTACAGTGGCATTTGGCTCAAAATTGAAAATGACATGCCATATGGTGTTCAGAGCACTTTGTGAGCATAATGACATTTACAAAACAAACATCATCTTCTCTGGAAGTTTGATCAACCATTAGACAACAATAATGAGTAGCATATATCCTACCAGATTTCAACAATCAAAATTAATTCAATTTAAGTTTACTAAAGTGATTGTTTTTGTCTTTGCAGTGAAGATTCAATTTCATGATTTAACTAAATATCTAGATGACACGTTTATTTGCTGTATGAAAGAAGAATAGCCAGCAATGGCATATTCCTAAATCATTATGGAAGGGAAACATAAAAAATTGAAAAGCACAAACAAATAGTTAAGTTGGGCTAATTCATGCAAAGAAAATAAAATATATTAAAACAAAAGTTAAATAAATAATTGTTTGATGGACACCTAGGATTCCTCGGGTGGAAGGATTTTTTACACCAACCTCTTGGTGTGCAGTACGTTTGAACTTCTCTGTCTGTTTGGCCAACCGAATCTTTTTCAGCACATACCTACCGAGGATATGAAATTATGAGAATGAGTAACAATTGAAGTTGAAAAGCTAACTGAACTGAATAAAAATGCTGGATTTTCATAGCCAACAATTAAAGACCAACATCCAGAACCAAAAACTTTTCAAACTTTCTTGCTCGAGTTGTCCATTTAACTGAAAAAATCAATATCCAAGTTCCAACCGTCCATGTTCCACGGTTTAGTAGGAAAATTAGTGAAACCCAAAAGCTAACTGCTATCAAACTTCTCAGGCCTCAACTCCAACAATTAAACACAAAAATCGTTAAAAAAAAAGTTGATTTTTTCCTCATGGGGTGGTCCATTTTCCTACTGGAAAACTAAATGGATCTTCAATCTGTTTATGTAACCATAGATGAAGCAGCTAAAGGTGCCATTGACTTACCTCTTTTTCTCGGACTTGTGAAGAACGAGGAAGGCAGAGCCAAAAGCCCCTCTTCCTATTTGCTCTATCACTTCATATTCTTCCATCTTTTTGGACTTCGTGTCACCGTTCTCTGTCTCCATAGAAAATTCCAGAAGGTAGAAGACAAATGGTGAAGAAGCAGTGAAGCAGCAGATCCTGATTTGCTACTACGAACTTAGGAAAGAAAAAGAAAGAGAAAGAAAATATTCTTTATGGCAAAGTGTGTGTGAGTGTGAATTCTACTACCAAACCTTTCTACCCTTTTTTTCATCCAAGTGCTGTAACTGAAGAGACCCCCAATAGACTGAAGGGCATTAATTGGGCAAAGTAAATGTATCCTTACGGAATGAATTTGGGGACTATTCAATGGGTTGTAGCAACCATATGAAGGGCTTCACATGAAAGATGAGTAAAGCTACATTCCACAATTATGACACTAAACTACCTCCTCAGAAGACAGAATTGGAGAGAGAGAAAGAGCAAAGGGTAGACTCAAGTAAAGTAGAATATATCACCACCAAGAAAATTGAAAGGTTATGACTTAACTTACCCAAAAGAAAATGTAGATTGAGAATAGGAACAGGGCAACAAGGTCAAGAAAAGACTATGCCAAGGACGTGGTGTCACATTTTTAAATACTTCTATTCATTTTTTAGTCAAATCCATATAGGGTTTATGAAACTTACCAGAGTCAAAACAGATTTTACCACTAGAAATATGTCTGTAGATTATTTATCAGTAAAGTCCATGCATCAAAACAAAATTAGAACTTGAACATCTACAAGAGAGGAGTCTTGTATGTACTAACCTTTGATCAATGTTTTTTAATGTTGACACAAGAGTTGTAGTGGTGAGTGTATTATGGCTACAACCCCACCCAGTGACTCAAAAGAAAATGGGGTTGGGTTAAAGGGCATTGGAGGACAGAACTTAAAGGTGGCAGGTGTGGTGTGGAAAACTAAAGAAAAAGGAAAAGTCTTGCTTGCGTTTACAGACTCATAAGAGATCGTTCAAAACAAGGAATGTTCCAAGGTCGCAGTTGTGATGTCACACTCCGTGTACCCTAATTAAAAACCATTAATAAGGTTTAAGTTCTTAGTTTTTTTCAATAGTTCTTCATTAAAAAAATTCATTTTGTCAAGTATTAAAAGTTTTCTTCTTTTTTTCAAGGTTAAAGGAGACAATATGCATGATTATGCTTATTTATTCATGTATAGTTTTATTGGTAAGGAATTAAGATTCCCACATCTTCTTTTATTTGATTTTAATGTTGTCTAAGCTCTTAATCTTATGTTCGGACTAATCTGCAGTTTTTTTGCACCACTTTTATTTCGTATAACACTGAACTTTATTTACAACATCAAATCGACAAAATGTAAATAATAAAACGTGAAGATTGGTCAGAAGTTGATACCAAAGTATCATGAGGGACAGTAACTTAATCCGCAGGTATCTAGATCTTGTTTCATTCCACATGTTGCGCTTAGCAGTTGCAAGCAACACATTCAAAATAAGATTTGCTAAGATGAGCACGAATGCATAGAAGTTGTTCCTTCTTGGAGATTGATTCACCTGAGGTAGTGATCAACGAGGTTGACGAATCTACTTTCCTCGTTCTCAGTGCACGAAACAAAACAATAATTAAATTCTGATTTAGTAAAACAAAGAAAATTGGAGGATTGAAATTAAGAGATTGTGAGACTTGATTTTGTTGAATCCGGTGACGGCGGATTGTGTTGTAAGAATGAACTCAAATAACAACTCAATAATAGAATAATAATCAAGAGAACTCTTCAAAAAACGATTAAAACCACATTTCATCTCTACTAAATAAACAAATTCATTATGATGAATAGAAGGTACAAAAGAGTTTATAATAAGTGGTATAAAAATGGTTAGTCTGTCTTAGTCATTAGTCATTGACTCTAATATAAAATGGATAAAAAGATTTATAGATTTTTTTGTATTGAAAGTTTCTCTGCTGAAAGTTTAAAATTGTAGCAAATGATGATATAAATAAAGACCATCACTATAATACCTTTTTTTTATCGGCATCACTATAATACTTATGATTAAGAAACGTTTTCGCTTGAAGAAGAATATACTAATTATACTAATGTGAAATAAACTCCCACTTGAAAAAGAGATTATGATTAATACTTTGAATTGAAAGTTAGACATTAACTTAGAATAAGCAAATTAAACAATAAAATATATATACTCTCATTATTTTAAATTTTTAAATGAAGATATGTTCTTAATTTCTTATATAAATTTGTTTATATTTTGTTAATAGAGATTCAATTAAAATACACAAATTTATGGACAACTTAAAATTTATTTAAACCAAAATAAAATCTATCCAAATTGGGCCAATGGGTATATATCCTCTACAAAAACAAAGTAAATAAACTAATAAAAGTTGCGTGGGTTTGTGCTAGTATAGTGCGCTGGCCAACCACCGTGGCTGGTCCAAAGGCATAATTGTGGTTTAATTTAACACCTCCACGTTTCTTAGAGGCCAAGAATTTTTGTGTGTTGTTTAATGTTTGACGTAATGATATGATTAGTTTTAAATTAAGTGCTAATAGTGATTGTGCTCATTTATGCTAATATGACAGGTCAGCGACAATTTGTTGCATTTGGCACTAATTAGGTGGCAATCCAGTTTATTTAGCTCTAAGAAATGTGTTTAAGAACTAACAAAAAAGTTTCAACTGGTAATTTGGCGATCATGGTGTCAAATCAAAACCTAATTAGTTTGTTTAACCAAACCGTAAATGATCGAGGTGCAATGTGATTATTATAGTAGACCGTAGAGGGCCTGCCACACGATATAGGTTTTAGAACATAGTATCACAAGAAAGTCAAACAATAATAATAACAATACCAACATCAAATGAAAAGAAAACCGCAAGATTGGAATTTTGTTATGCAGATGAAGCTGACGCAAGGAGTTCTAAGTTTTATCTTTTCATAAATCAATAAAACAAAGTAAAGGAGTGATTCTCCTTGTTCTTATTATTGCCCTTTTTCTTTTCCTTTTCATGCTAAATACTTTAACTCCGATGAGATCTTTTTAGTTATCGGAGACAGTAAGGAGCTAATAAAATTGGTAGAAGAGACAGCAGTTATCATGAGAAGAGTTACTTGAAGTAGTATTTATCTGGACAGCAACCGCAGTTCTCTCATGTGCTGCGCCAAATGTTACAATTACCATTTTTTTTTCGCAAAAGCAACTATGCAGTGTCGGCAGTGATCATTCCACTGTCTTTGCTTTTTATAACTGACCAGCAAATCCAAAATTTCATTCAAAAACCTATAAGCTTTTAATTTGGTTGTCAAGATACTTACTGCACAATGGATAGGTGAAAGGAAAATAACAGTATGCTATATGAACTAGGCGTAGACAATTGACCAAGACATAACAACCGCGATATGTACACAAAATATAATACTGAGAATCACAATTCCTCGTAATTGTTCTTTCGGGCCTAATAGATTGGGCTTAATTCATGTCTATATCACATTCGCTAACAAAATTGTGCAAGCACAGCAAAATATGGGATCACCCCGATTTCAGAAGGGTCATCTCATTTTAGGCCAACATGATGCAGCCATTTCTCCTTCAATATAATTTGTTGATGCCCTAAACCAGTTGCCAGCTTTTGTTTTCAGGCTGAAAATTGTAAGGCGCGTTGAAGACTTCGAAAATGTACATATCAACTTTGGTACTAAATAAACAAAAAACATACATATGAAGAATTGGTAGGATACCCAATAACTTGCCGTTGCAGAAAAGAAATAAAATGGTTCCATCTCAGTTTTGAAAATAACCAAATCACGTCAACTTAAAAATTGAAAACAACACCCCTTTAGTTCTGCTAAATACACCAACATTTGATAACTAAGACAGGAGCAAACATCATGTTACAAACACATTTACTATACAGGATAAACTTAATTATATAATTTTTACTTCCGCTTGGATTGTTTTGAGTTTTTAGAGGATCTACCAGTCTCTAGCTTTCTCCGTGTAGCTTCAAACTCCTCTTCAGAGGGTTCCGGCATATCACCTCCACCATATTTTGAAACTAGAGATGAGAACATTGAATCAAACTGGCCTTTCCTCTCATTTTGGCGTTGGGCTATCATTGCATGCAGATCTGTTTCTGACTGCTTATTAGACCTGTAGAAAGCAATGGATCATTCTTCAACTAGAGCACAAATAGCACTAGTAATGCAAAAACCAGCTTGATCAACTTACTTTTCCCTCCTTCTCAAAGGATTTGAGGGCGGTTTGGTTTCAGATACTTCCTTAGCCCATTTCTGGTAGGCTTTTGTTGCCTTTAGTTCTCCTGCAGAAAATGAAGAGAAAATAAATAATCATGAAGGAAAATGTTAAACAACCCAAGAATGTAATGGACTCTGCCATGACATCGCATCTTAGTATGCTGATTCACAATGCTAATGCTTAAAAGTTAGTGAAGTTCGTGCAATTTTCTTATTATTAGCTTGCATTCCAAATCTAACAATCAAAATACAACTTTTTCCAAATGATAAACTTAAATTATAGAGCAAATGTCCACCTATTACCTTAGTTAACAAGATATAGTTAATATCCTTACCAGCAGCTATAGCCTCATCGAGAATATCCTTGAATCGGTGTGAATCAAGTTTAGGATCTGAACAAAGCATTGAACAAAAAAGCCTGCAAAGGGAGTTAAGTCCTGATATCAAACTCAACCTTTCCAAATATGGCTATGTGCATCACAAATTTGCAATGCTTTCCTACCTATTCATGTTACCCTTGCACTTTTTGTACAAATCAATCAAATCATTTTTCTCCGAGTCAGATCCTCTATAGTTTGCTTGAAACTCCTCAATATCAGCTTCCGTGACCTATACCACATTTTTAAGTACCACATAGATGAACACAAATATCCTTTCAAAAAAGAATTAACATAATACACCACAATGCATCAGAAAACAGAATCTTATGTAATAAAAGAAATACCTTCTTGTACATTGTTCTGAAGAACTCTTGAAGATTCTGAACAGCATCTCCAGCAAGGTCCTGATTTTCAAAAATAAATAAAAAAATAAGTTTTAGTTAAGGACTTGTGACTAAAGTTTCCTAAATGCTACCCTTGCAGCGTATAACATTTTAAAATAATTCATTTTGGATGAATTGTGAACCTAGAGTCTTTGGAAATGATTTTTCTGATAACAGTTAATGGAACATAAGGATTTTAGCTCTAATTTTTTCATTTCCTAATTTTTATACTCACTTTGTTTGCACCCATCTCAATCTCTATTTTTTACCTTATTACATAGGTCACTTTCTTTCTCTTCCTTCCTTATTTCTCCCATCCCTCTAAGACGCATACTCCCTAATTGGATAAACTCAGCTCCTCCTAAAAGTTAAAACCAACATATACACTTATTAAGCTCTTTCATCTAAGTAGGTATAAGTTATATACACTTATTAAGCTCTTTCATCTAGCTAGGTATAACTTATATATAAAAAATTTATTAAGACGTGAGTTTAAGTCTAACTCATCCTCGTAAATTTGACTTCTAAAGTGAGTTTTCCCACCACTGATCTAATGTACATTGATTTTTTTAATTGATTTGGGATCACTAACACACCAAAACTTCACATCTCGAATTTGAAACTAGATATGAATTAGGCTTAAACTCACTTTCTAAAAGATTCAATTCACTTTAAGTTTATGTTTTGTTTTCCTATAAATACTAATTAAATTTTTTATCTAAATATATCCTATCAGATCCTAATTAATCAGCAACAACACATCATCAGAGTCTAACTCACATCATCATCAAGACATCCAGTTTGATCATAAAGTGTCCGCTTCTCTTCATCCCCGAGAATCGATATCACTTTTTGCAGTTGCTGGAATTTCTCTTTAGCTTCCTGCAACAATAACAACACAAGAAATTACTGTCAAGCCCTAAAACTAATCTAGTGAGAAAAGAAAAAACCACGACAATTGGTATATTGAGCTTAAAGAATGACCTCATCACCAGGGTTCTTATCAGGATGGAGCCTCAACGCCAACTTGTAGTAAGCCTTCTTTATTTCCTGCTGAGACGCGGTTCTCTCCACACCAAGAACCTGCAACCAACAAATCAAATCAAATTAAGAAAGTCAAATATCACTCACAGTAACATCATAGTTTAATTCGAAGGGTCAGATGTTCGATGATCAATGAGAAGAGTGAATTTAGGGTACCTGGTAGAGGCTGGTTTCATCACGCTGCCCTTTCATTTCCTCGTCGTCAGAAATCCTAGCTTTCTTCTTCTGCGCCATTTTGGTTATGCACAAGCAAACTGTTATTCCAATACTTCTTACGCGGGGTTTATCACAACTTGTATTTTATGTTAAACTAAATTTTATTTTATTTTTTAAAAAAAAACAAAAAGTTAGGGTTGTTCCCGCCATGTGATTTATTCTTCTTCCCGCCCTAATAAACCCAAATCTCTATCCATAAATTTCACGTGAGACATGTTCTGTTTTATATAGGGTATTAATATGAATAGACAATATATAAAATAATAATTGATAATTTTAGTTAAATATTTTCTCACATATTTTACAAGATTGGGAATTAGAGAATAAAGTTGTTTCTATTATTTTTTGATAATGCTTTTACCAGTGATATTCTTAAAAAAAAAAAAAATACTTTAAGAAGACAATTTCTTTTACAAAATTGTTTGATATGTGGTGGTGAATTTTTTTATGTTCATTGTTGTGTATATATATTAAATTTAATTGTTAAAAACTATTAAAAGTGTTTGATGATATTTTTCACCAAAATAAAAATAACATCAAATATGTGAGAATTTCAAAGAGTAAAATGGTGAAATTCAAACAATGTCTTTAAATGTTTTGATATTAATGCATCATGTGAATGGTGTCTTGATGTCTCTACAAGACGGAACCCAACTTACTTGATACTTAAAAGTTATCTTAAATATCAATGTTTGCTTGGAAGCCTGAACTTAATTGATGAATCTTATAAATATTTCCTTTTAGAGGGAGAGTGAGAGAGTTGAACAAATTTGTAGGTTCTAGTTACCCTTTTTTTATATTACTACCTTGATTTTTGACATCAAGTTATCCTACTTTCCAACTTTATTTTTTAAAAGTTTGAAAAATTCAATGTTTGTTGATGGAAATGGTGAAGGATGAGGATAAACTAATTAATAATATGGTTGAATTAATGATAGTAACATTTGATTAATATTAGAATGAATATAGTGTTGCGCTTGCATTTGTATTTGGTATAGTTTTAGACACAAAAATGAAGTTAAAAACATTAGATTTCTACTATGAAAAAATTGTTTCACTTCAAAGATAAAATTGGAAAAATAAAGAAAAATTTATGCAAACTTTTTGTCAAATACTCCAGCAAAGGTTTGACAACATCATGAGTTTTCAAAAGTGTAAGTATGGACAATCTTCATTCTCATATCCTTCTAAATCAAGTTTTTTTTTTATGTAAATTACTCACTTTAAAATTTTTGTTGCACTTGTCCACTATACATGCTACTAACTTATTATAGCATAATAAAAAGTAAAAATGTGTAAGCTTCAAATGCAAGTCAAATGTAGGACGAGGTCAAAATATGATAAGTCAACTCGCATTGTCATTCCTAATAACACACTCATCACCTACAAAACAAAAATTAATATTTTAAAAATAATTAGAATTTAAGTATTAATTTTTTTTCTTAATAAATGAAAATTGTTGCTTGAAAACTTTTAAGTATATATGAAATATTCTATAACATTAAACAAAAATGATGACATGATTTGAAATACTTTTTTATGATTTTTTTAAAAGAATGAAAAGACTTACTTGTCAAGTTAGGTCCAAATCATTGTATGGACTTTTTTATCCGGGTACATCATAGTGTGAATACCTTCTATAAAATTTAAACTCCACATTTTTGGATTGTACAATTCATAATACATATTTTATATTTTAGAATATAAGTCTAGAATTTTATTTATTTATTCCAAAACGTACATTTTGATTTTTTTATTTATTTTGTATTTCAAATTTATCATTCTAAAATACATTTTTTATTTTATTTTAGATTATAGATTTTAGAATACAATTTTTTTTATTTCAAAACTTAGATTCTGAAATACAAAATAGAAAATGCATTCCTAAAATATATTATCTTAATAAGAAATACATCCCAAGTATTGAAATACATACAAGAATGTGTAATATGAAATGCATTAATATATTCTAAAAGATTTTTCAATTTTAGAAAAACACATTAGATTGTGAAATCGAGAATATATGGATGTAAACTGCTCATTCTAAAAAGGATTTTCTGAATCTAGAAATACATACCAAAATATACAATTCATAATGATTTTTAAGGGTAATTTATCATTTCACCTCTTCATAGGAGTGCATATTAGAAAACATCAGGCTGAAGAAATCAATACCCACTGTAAAAATGAGGCAGTGACTTTTTCAAAAATATAGGAGGCAGTTTCTTCCTGCACTCCTACGTTTGATTTTCTGCACCCCATAATGTCATGCAAAGACAAAAATAACCTTATTATTTTTTAAAAACCCCAAATTGCGCACATGGATTCCATTTCTCTCTGAATAGCGGCGACGCTACTCCATCTCTTAGCACAAGAAGATGTTTCTTTTGGTGGTGGTCGGTAGTGTATCGGATTATCGTTTTCACAATTTATATCTAGTATTTTAGACAATGCGATTCGATAATTTTACGGAATCAGGAATCGATATTTGTTTTTTCACATTCAGGATTTAGAAATCTATAAATCTTCTGGATTAGAGAATCTGTAAATATTTCAGATTGGGAACCATCTTCCGCATTGGAGAATCCGTAAGTCTTTAGGATCCATCGATCCTTAAAAAAAATTAGGCTTCCAGATTCAGCAATCTGAAAATCAACAATTTATTAACAATTTGCTTCCGAAACACCTCCTCATCCGAAAAACAGCATGATTCACTTCCGGATTGATGAATCCATAACACACTCCACCATGGTGACCTTTTCCAAATAAAAGGTCAATGCCACTTGCGAGATTTTTAAATTTGTGGGGGTGCAGGAAGAAGAAGCCAATACGATCACTCTGTTTTTGTTTGTTCTGGTGGATCTCTGTGAAACTCCATTTCAGAGTCCGAGGCTTATTTTTTCGGCCTGATAGTATATGCTTTTCGTAAGCAATTAAAAATATATTTAATTATGTTTCTAGTAAGTGAAATTTGATTTCAAATGCTCAAATTTTAAAGAACTCATTTTAGTTTTAAATTTAAAAAATACAAAAAATTAGATTCTCAATTTCATTTGCTATTTTTCATTATTTTGTTTTCTTTTGTCAAAGTAATATAACATAAAAAGTGCACATTTTTAAATAAAATTAATGGACAGGGTTCCATATATTTAATATTTCATTTTGGGTGTATTGCTTAGAAGTGACAACGGAATGAGTATACTCATTTCTTGTTTCTATTATGAAAGTAAATATTATTTTTTTTCTTATATCTCATGAGTATAAAATTTGTATTTATCTTCATCTTCTTGAATAGTAGATATACTTATATCCATCCAACAACTTAAAATTATATTTTTTAAAAATAAAATAATACTCACAGTAAAAAGAATATTATTGAATTTAGTGTAATTTTTTTGTTTAATATAAAAATTAAAATTAAAATTTTATATATTTAAAATAAAATAAAAATATTTTAATAATTTAAATAGAAATAAATACGGGACGAACATCAACATTCACACTTTCATTTTTATATTTAATTTTTAAAAAAAAATCTTATTATACTCATACATATCTTGATTTAAATATTTTTCATCTCATTGAGAAGAAGAACATATTAGAACAATAAACCCTAAACAATAATCATAAATACAAGTTTATTTAAATAATTTAGGTTTTAATCTTCAATTGAAAAATGATCCAATTCTATAAATTTTCCACTAGTGGAATAAATTGTAGAGCTAAAGTTCCAATATTTCAATAATACAGGGCATATCATCATCCACTCTCAAACTTATTCATCAAATAATAGAGACATGACATGTATATGTAATGATTTAGGAATGAACTCTTATTATATTATTTTATATTATTATGACACGTAGTAAATGATATATAAGAGAAAAATAACATAAATAATATTGTTTCATAAATATTTTTTTTTTCAATTACGTGATATGGTAAGATTAATCTTAAAAAGTTTCATATTACTAATTTCAATCAATATCTTCAATTTTACGTGGATAATAATATTTAACTTTTTTTTAAACTTTTGAAAACTTATTGGTTATTAATTATTTTTTTAGGAAAGTAACAAATTAATTCACATATATATGAAACAAACATAATTATTAGTATTTGGTAGCAAATTTGCAAGATTATTGATAGATCATTTGTTTAAATATGAAATATATTATTGTGTCTTGTATCTTGTATTAAATATTCAAATATACTAAGAAAATGATTTTTTTTTTCTTTTAAAAAGAACACATCATTTGCTATACGTATGACCATCCTTACACAGTTCAGAATCAGTCATCAGGAATATGACATGACTTTCAAATGTCATAAACTAGATCTGATAATTTAAAAGAATGCATTATAGAAGTAAAAAATGTTTAAGTTCTTATAAACCAGCAGCTTCTAAGCCCTGGTTTAGAAGACTGTTGATTTTGATAGTTACCACACATCATCTTACAATTAATTAAAATTCATCACTCAAATTATTTTCAAATAAATTGTTTATTTTGCCTTACTTTAAGTATAATGTTTCGTGAATGTTTCGTAATCGATTAAATATTTATCTTAATTACCATTAAAAAATCATGTTTAGGGTAGTCCATATTTTTTTTTGAAGAAAATGCATGTGTTGATAAATTAATTAATTTAAAATTTATTCATAAAGAACCATTTCATTGATACAATAGACTTTCATCTAACACTAGTGCAGAAACATAAAACAAATGCGGTTTTATAACCGCATTTGATCAACACGCACTTGTAAATCAAAAAATATAAATGCGGCTATATAGCCGCATTTATAAATACCATTTACAAGTGGTAATATGCCGAATCATTAAAAAAAATTAAAAATTTTAAAACATCGTCAATCTTGTGTGAAGCCAAGATTGATGAAGAGTCACGGGAGCGAACAACGGTGACGGCAGCAGAAGCGACGACGGACAGGGAAGCAGCAACGGAGCAAACCAAAAAATCCACAAGAAATCACGAAGACAATGAAAGAGTGCTTCGAGACCACTAATGCAAGGAAAAAAACATATATAAGAAAAACGAAAAACATTTATGCATATATTTGTGAAGATGAAGAGGAAAAAAGAGAGTTCAAGAAACTTACATTGCACAAATGGAATGCAGATGCGGTAGAAGGAGACGAACTCATAGTGCAAACGCGAAACGAAGGCAAAGACGAGAAATAAAGTTTGAAATTGTGTGTGGCGCGCTTCAAAATTTAAGGTAAAAAAGTAACCGCATTCGTAAATCAAGCGCTTGATTTACGAATGCGGTTATTCAAATAACCGCATTCGTAAATCAAAATAATTTCAAAAATGCCACCGCATTTTTTTCAGTGCAAAAGCCGCACTAAATAAAGCGTATCATTTTCTTCTTTTTGCACTAGTGTATTTTTGTATTCAGCTCACCGAAATGTAAAGTTAAATAATAATAATAATATCTAACATTATAAAAAAAAAAGAGTAAATTGATGAATTAGAGGTTGACCTTGAAGACTTTAGGAGAATAGAGATTCACGGGTATTATCGAGGTTCTATGCCTACTTCCTAGGCCTAGCCTTGTATATAACTCAGGAATTAAAAGATCTCTGCAAAAACAACATATATATGGTTTTTTTTATGTATCCTTTATGTGCTCAACAGATATGTGTAACTAACGAAATCCAAATTAAGACAAAACTTTTGAACTTACATAGTTCAAAAAATATCTTGCTTTTTAACTTTTTTTTCCCCTAAAATAAACTAAACATAACTAAAAATAAAACAAGTAAATAAACTAAACACGATTTCAAATAAAACAAGTATTATTTTTACACTATACCGTCTTGAGACGTTTCAGTGAAGATTGTTGATTGAGTGTTCTTTAGATATGATCCTAACATACACTTTTTAATACAAAATGATTAACTTAATCATTGTACAAAAATTTACCTAGAATTCATAGATTAATCTGAAAATCTATCTTAATTTCAATTTAAAGATTTATCACAACTTTTTAAGCATAACAATCAAGACAAATATATGCATTAAACAATATTTATTATACTCAACTATATCAAAACCAACACTAATTTAGACATCAGAGTACCTTTTACCGGTACACCACCTATATTGATTGTAGATCGAAGATTACACAACATTTTCAATTAGAATCAATAAGAATTCAGAGAGTTTGAAGGTACACCATCTATACTAATTATAGATCGAAGATCACACAACATTTCAATTAGAATCAATAAGAATTCAAAGAGCTTGAAGAAATACCGAGACATTTTTCAACTCTTTTATAAATACACATACCAATTATTAATATATATTGTATCACATCATATCTTTGATTTTTACATGTTTTTCACATTCTTTTATATTAATTCATCAATTACTTACTTTACTTTACTATACAAAACAAAACAAAGTGGTTTATTTTATAATACTCACTTTTAAGTTTTTTTTTTTTTCTATCGAAATTTGAATAGAATACTGAGATGCATAAGTCATAAGCATGCATGTATAACAAAAGAGGTGAACCTAAATTATGTATAGCAGTATCCATAACATAACATTGATGTAAACATGGACAACAAAATGAAGGAAGGGTCCCCACAGTAAGGCTCATATTGGTACTACGAGAGGCTAAGCTATGGAATGCTTATTATTATTCCTCATGGCTTTCTTGAATGCAATAAGTGCAATTTGATAACAACCTTGCCTTTGCCTCACAGCCACCATTTTGTGTCTCCTTTCTTTATCAAAAGAAAACCTTCAACACCTGACTCATTTCTTAGCTGTGATCTGTGATTTGGGGTCAGGGAATAATATTGCAAACAAAGAGGAGGGAAACACACACACACACACTCTCATGCTCATCTTTCTTCTAAATCAACATCTATCAAATCTTAAGTTCATACACACATGACTGGTGTAGGGTAGTACTATTGAAAAAAATTAATAGGTCAAATTTATTTTTAAAACTATAATAGATGAGATAAAAAACAATTAACTTACTTTGATTTATTAAAAAATTAATTAATAATACAATTTAATTTAATCGGATCCGTGTTCTAAAGTTCAATATAATTTATTCATTAACAGTTTTTATGGATGAAATCCATGTGTAAAAATAATATTTTTTTAAAAAATTAAAAATATATCTTTGAAAAAAATGTAAATGAAAATTTTAGGAAAGATTTAAAAATGAAAAAAAACTAGGTATATTAATTTTGAGTTACTAGGAATTAATGGAAAAAATGATTACATTTTGAAATATTACTTATAAATCATTAACCCTTTACAAAATTAAATCCTTAGATTTGGTCTGATGTATTGTTTTATATTTTTACAATACATAAATTTACCTTTTGGCAAAAAAATTAATGGTGGATGTATAAACTCTTTTCACTAAAAAAAACAATTACAAATATTATTTTTAGAAAAAAATAATTAATCATTATATTAATTAAATTATATATTATTTTATAATTTATATAAAAATAATTTTTATTATTAATAAATAATTTTTAAATTAATATTTAATTAACTATATAAAAATTAGTAGCTAAAATATTAATAACTAATTAAATACCAAAAAGGTAATTTATAAATTTTGTTAATAATTAAAATTATTTTATTGTTACTTTTTTTTAGTCTTTAAAATAGTATTTAATTTAACTAATATATTAACTAATTATTTTTTATTTAATATTTTTTAATATTTATATTTGTTATTTGATAAATAACAGACAATTTATGCTTCATATATAATGGGGATATTTATATTTTAAAGTGGGACAAATTGACATATATGGCAACACACCATTAAAAATAACATTAGCAATATTTTTTTATTAGTTAACTATGAAATTTACATGCAATTAACCTCGAACTTTTACTGATAAAAGTTGACATCAATGGAAATCATGATTCCAAATGGCACGCATAGGTTTGATGTCTTTGACTGTTATGATAGATTTGGCAAGCAAATAGTGCCTGGTGATTTCACACCTAAACAATTATTCTTTTCTACCACTTTTTTAATTATTGTTCCAACAATCTTCATTAGTACTACAATATACTATATTATATTATTATATGATTGACTTTATTAGTAGGTAATCAAACATAATGATTGTGTGTAAGGTGAGTTGAAATTTCTTGGTTTTCTTTCACAGCCCTCATTAAAACTAAAACTGTAGTAGTTGGTGATTAATTTTTTTTTTAATTTGTGGTAGCATGGGTACTAATGTCATCTAATTAGTCCTGAGTGATTGATGATAATATAGGTTTTGGTAGCATTGAAAGAAAAGTCAAAGGAATTGATTGGGAAGATGCAAAAATTGTTTAACCTCTTTGTTTGTCTTTTAGCTTGTGTCTTTTATTCTTTCTTCTTATTGATAATTTTAGTGAGGGTGCTACAGCACTGTTATTCTATGGGAAGAATCTAAAGCCAAATGATTTGTTTCTAATGCAGGGGCTCTTCACTTTTAAGTTGTAATTGTGTTTTGGCCCAAGGAGCTTCTCACTTTCTCTTTGGAATTTTCTTCTGTGCATGTTCACCCTTCTTCCATGTCACTGCAGCATTCAGCAATTTTCGTTATCATGGTTCAGACACTTTCACAGAAGAAGCTCAAATAATGGTACTGCTGTATCATGTTGTGTCTTAAACAAAAATTCAAGTCAATGGAAAAATCGCTTGAAAATGATAATGCAGTGAAGTCTGCAGAAGTAAGTACAAAAAGAAGATAGAATTATTTTAATTAAACCTACACACACTGCAGGAAATCAATTAAATAAATATAAATTTATTAATTTTCATATAATTTAATAACTTTCAATAAAATCATATTTTCTTAAAGTTTAATGTTACCTAACCATCAACTCGGTGCATTGGACCAAACATCCATTCATCCTTTAACTATGATTCAGTAAAATAAATCATATCTCACATCTTTAATAGAATAAAATTTGTTAAACCTTTTCTCTCTTATTTATACACACATTGCACACACACACGTATCACATTTATTCACTTAAAAATATGTTAATTTTATTATATAAAAGTCACTTGACTAATACATTGAAAGAAAATTCACAATATAAAAGAAACTTTGTTTTTGTTTGGATTTTTGTAGAGCGACTAGATACTATTTGATTGAAAATATCTTTAATTTTAACAATTAGTTGTTATTTGAAATAACAAAGGAAATAGAAATTGGTTTCAGCCTCATTTTTGTTTGAGCTACATTGTTTGAGTGAAAATATTTTATATAAAAGATAATTACTTCAACTTACAAGCGAGAACAATTACTTCATAGCTAAAATAAATTTGGTTATTCATTTTTATTTTCATAAATCAATGTCTTAATACAAAATTATGTACAACAACAAATTTTATAAAACTCATATTTTATCTAAAAATTTCATTATTATAAGCTAAGTGTAAGACTATAATATTTTAATATTAACTTTTAAACTGAATATCTTAATTTATTTTAAACTCTTCAATTTAGAAAATCCTATTTTCTCTACATTTTTTTTACTCTAAAAGAGATTCTGACTGTGAAAACTCTGCCAAATTAAGGTCCGTAGCTAGCGAATAACAAATTGACTTGGACGGATCAAAACTTAGTTTTGGTGAATATAATTAAACTTATCTCTAAGTTTTCTTCTTCTTCTCTTTCCAAATGTGTGGGTTAAGAGAGGATATTAGGATTGATCTTTTGAAGATTTACCTGGATAGTTATAGTGATGGAAAAACCTTATCAAGATTGTTGACAACTCACGTTTTAATTCAGGTAAAGGGAGTCAATACTACATCTTAACATTGTGTTGGTTGTTTAGATAAGTGAAATATGTTAATGTTGTACTACATGTGTATGGATTTGAATATATTTAAGTATGCTTATGATTATAAAATGGAGAATTATGTTGGCTAAATGGAGATTTGGAGTTGTATTTTTTCATGAGGATGAAATATTATCAAATTTGGATGCAATATAATGATTTTGGAATGTTAATCCATTGAAACTTTCATGTGTACTTTGGGTTGCTTTTGTTTCTTTTGGGTCACATATCACTCGAGTGATATGATGTTGCTCAAGCAAGACCCAAAATGTGTGCATTGATTATATTAACCAAGGTTTACAACTTGAGCAAGAGAGATGTCAAGATGATTATCACTCCTTAATAAGGATATCCCTCAAACATTGGACAAAATGCTCAAGCAATATCACTTATGACTCAAGTGTTGATTCTGAATGCTTAACATGGATAAGACATTATTCACATGTCTTGAATTTATGGTGTGTGACATGTGATCTAGACACTCAAGCGTATTGCAGCAATAAAAGATTACTCTAGAACTTGTTGGACTATTTTCAACAAGAAGTTGTCACTTAAACACGATTTCTGATGAATGTTCAATCGACGAGGTGGTCATTAGAAGCGAAGAGAATCCTAAAAGGGTGATGCTTTTGAGTTGCATTTTGCTCAAGTGACAAGAACACCATTCAAGTGAAATGGACGTTATCTTATTTATATTAAAGAGGTTGCTCAAGTGATAATGTGTTGGGATAAAGTGAAGATTTTGTATTTTAATTATATGTTTTTGTACATGTGATGGTATAATGTATAAAGGGTGAGATTAATTATATATGCTAAGGTATATGATTAATGTTGAGATGCATGACATGTGTCCTTTTTTGGTGACTCTTTGTGGATGGTGAATCCTATTTTGATTAGTTATATGCATGTATATGTATTGATATATATGTATATAAGATTTAATCTTTGATGGGTGGTGTAGTGATACTTGAGGTAGTATCAAACCTTGGGTGACAATGAAATGTGAAACTTGCATTAATAGAAACATTCCGACTTCATTGTAGCTTATTAATATAGACAAGATTTTTTATGAGAAGAAGTTCATGAAGGCTTACATTTTTCTTTGTAGTAAATATACATCTGAATTGGTAACATATCACTACAAAAAATAGTGTATATTGTGACGATTATTTTCATATAAACTGACGTTTATAACTGCCACAATATACGTGTGTGACAGTTTCCCAAACCGTTATAGAACTAGCCGCCACAAAGTTTAATGTGGCGGTTTTACGCTACCCGCCGCAACACTTGTGACTTTAATATTATGTTTAAAGTGACAGTTTTTATATGTAATAAGTAGTGTCAGTTATAACTGTCGCAATTTAATTCATTGAAGAAGATTCTGACACCATTATATAGGGTATAATGTGATGTTTTTAACTGTCAGTATTATAATAAAGATTGTAAAAATAATACGTTGGTTTTATCTGACGTAATTTTCATTCTAAATAAATAAAAATTTAGCCACTACTTTTTTGTAATATGGTTTGCATAGTTAAACAACTAGACATATTTAATTATAATAGTATTTAATTAAATATGTTTTCATGATAAAAAAATTAAATGCTAATAAAATGAAATACTATAAAAATTTGCATCTATTCATTGGATTGAAAATTAGAACAAGTTGATACATAATTGTTCAAAAGTAAAGAAAACACACAGTATTTTTAAATATCATAGAACATTCAAACTATTACAACATGTTCATCCCTAATTAGTTTTTTTCCTATCTTCCTTAATCAATTTTGTTTTTTGCACTTGATCCTATTACTTGATTATATGATGGAGCACCACTTCTAATATATGTTGTCTAAAATAAATAATAAATAATTTGATGTTAAGAATTTTCAATATTTATAATTATAAAATAAAATATGAAAATGAAAGGAGTAGTTGGCCCGGCATATATTTAAGTAACATATATGGCTGGAAAACAAAGTGTTAGGTGTATACATTTATGCATGCTTCAATTTCCTATTCACCTACCCGTACTAAATTCCTCCACTAGAGTAAAAAAGATAATATAAAACTAGGTTAATGAAACTAAAATAAGAGAAATAATATCTTAATATTTTACAGAAAAATATATCAATGTATAATTTTTAAATTAACAAACAATGTTAGTATATGTTTGAATAATTTTAAATTCTTAACCTTTTTTCTTTGGATGCAAGTTTCAGTTTCTTCTAAATCTAAATATTCTTATTTAGTCCATGAACACCCTTACGGTCCCTAGAGCAATGTTATACCTTTTGCTCCACTCAAGTGCATTTGAACTTGATGAAAGGGTCTAAGACATGTACTCATAAACCAACAACCTATGCTTTCCCTCTGCACTATACCCGAATATGGATATTAAGGGGCTCTTGAACTTAGCGGGGGAAGGAACGACGAGATAGGGATTAGAGGGAGGGTCCTTCTCTTTAGAGGGTTTGTGTTTGCGATAAGGGTGGAGTTTATGTAAAATATGCATATATGTCCTCCGTGGCATATATGTGATTTAAAATAAATAAATAAATCATAAAGTTGAAAAGTAGTTACTTTTGAAATTTGAAATTTGAAAGGTAGTTACTTTTCAAATTTGAAATTTGAAAAGGTATTTTGAAAAGTTTTTGTTTCTATATTTAAGCACATTGATGGGATGTGCTGATGATGATTTTTTAAGAGAAAGAAATTGGTCATCCTTCTACCAAGTACGTGAGACATTTTTCTCTCTATCAGAAAGTCTTGTAAAAGTGAGAAAAGGGTCAAGAAGGAGAAAACCAGTTTTGTGATCATCTTTTATCAACATATTGAAGAACAAATCTTCATGGATCAAGGTACGCATATTTATGTTAATGATATTGTGAGAATCATATAGTTCTAAGATCAAACAGATTAAAGAAATTTCTTACATGTGGTATCAGATTAAGAACGTATGATTTTCCATTATTTTTGTCAACTATTTCCACTAATTGATAACCTTAATTTTGTTGATGATAAAATTGATAATTTTATCAATTATATATTTCCATTGCTTAACGCCTTTAAGGGTTCGTCAAATTAATAATTTATTGCATTTGATAAGTAGATTATTCTTCTTTATGATGATTCAAGATTTATTTGATTGCATAGATATAAAAGTAATAAATTGTTCTTCAATAGTATAATATGAACGAGTTATATATAAAAACACTAAAGACTAAAGTACAATCATAGAGGTGGAAGTATAACAAATTATACTTTGTTATTGCAAACATTGACATGAAATTGAAGCCATACAACGTAAATTTTGTTAATAGTTAATATTGTTTTCTCAAAATCATGGTAGTACGATGAAAGTAACACAAACAAACTCCACAATGAAGAACATTGTCCTTCATTAAATTATGTGTACATTACAAATAATTTGTTAGTCACCAAAGTGGCCAAATTAGAATGTTTTGATAAATGTAAAATTAAATAAAATTCAATTATCCATGATTATGTGATGTTATTAATGCGATGACATGATGATTCATACATGTTTATATTTTATAATGGGTATATTGAAGTTCATTAATTATAAAATGTTTAAGGATCACCCAAAGCTTGATTAATTGTTTTATAAAATCATGAACATGATAGTAGTTAATTAATATATTTGATCAAATATGTTCAGTATATCCAAAGATTGCAAACATGTCTAATTGAAGTATATCTAATTATCTTTTACGTAAGAAAATATATGTATATATATTTTATTAGCATCAATTATGTTTATTGAAATGCATTGTTTGATCACCCAAAGGAGAACTTCAATGTACATTTATTGTCTATATGAATGTTATTTGAATCTGTATTATATGTTCTATGCAACATTTGATTCTGTCTCTCTTCATTCGCAAGCCTCGTCTATTGTGAAGTTCAATAGGCTTAATTTTCCTGAATGGTCTGAACAAGTTCAGTTTCACTTAGGTGTTCTGGATCTTGATTTGACACTCTTAATTGATAAGCCCGCTGTTATTACTGAAACTAGCAGTGCTGAACAAAGATCTTTCCATAAGACTTGGGAAAGATCAAATAGACTAAGTTTAATGTTAATGCGAATGACAATGACTGAGAGCATTAGGTCAACAATTCCTAAAACTGATGATGCTAAGAAATTTTTGGAATCTGTGAAAAGTATGTCTCAATCTGATACAACTGATAAGTCAATTGCTAGGACATTAATGGGTACGTTAACTACCATGAAGTTTGATGGTGGTCGTACAATGCATGAGCACCTCATTGAAATGAAAAATATAGCAACAAGATTGAAATCCATGGGATTGGAAGTGAATGAAAATTTCCTTGTACAATTCATCATGAATTCCTTACCTCCTCAGTATGGTCCATTCCAAATAAATTACAACACTATTAAAGATAAATGGAATGTGACAAAATTGCAAAGTTTACTCATTCAAGAGGAAACAAGACTCAAGAAGCAAGGAAATCACTTTATCAATCTTGTGGGTAAGTCAGGAGTTAAGAAGAAACTAGAAAAGAAGAATCAAAGGGGCAATAAAGGACCATTAAAGGTTAATGAGTCATCTTCCAAAATCCACAAAGAACAAAAGAAGGACGTGTGTCATTTTTGTAAGAAAATTGGACACTATAAGAAAGATTGCCTGAAACGTAAGATATGGTTCGAAAAGAAAGGTAAGCTTAGTGCTTTCGTATGTTTCGAAACAAATTTGGCAGAAGTTCCTTATAATACTTGGTGGATTGATTCTGGTTGTACCACTCATGTTTCTAATACGATGCAAGGATTTCTTATGACCCAGACCACAAGTCCAAATGAAAGATTTGTGTTTATGGGAAATCGAGTCAAAGCTTCAGTTGAAGCCATCAGAACTTATCATTTAATTTTAGATACTGGACATCATTTAGATATTTTCCAAACTCTTTATGTTCCTTCTATTTCTAGAAATTTAATTTCTTTGTCTAAACATGATACAGTTGGATATTCTTTTAAGTTTGGAAATGGATGTTGCAGTTTGTTTAAACATAATCATTTTATTGGTTCTGGTGTTCTTTGTGATGGTTTATACAAATTAAAACTTGATAATCTGTTTGTTGAGACTCTGTTAACCTTGCATCATAATATTGGCACTAAACGCAGTTTAGTGAATGAAAGTTTAGCTTATTTGTGGCATAAACGTTTGGGTCACATATCGAAAGAAAGAATACAAAGATTGGTAAAGAATGAAATCCTACCTGATTTGGATTTTACTAATCTTGGCATTTGTGTAGATTGTATTAAAGGAAAACATACAAAACACACAATTACGAAAGCAACCACAAGAAGCACCCAACTCCTTGAACTTATACACACTGACATATGTGGACCTTTTGAAGCTTCGACTTTTGGTAGAGAAAAGTATTTTATCACATTCATTGATGATTTTTCACGTTATGGATATATCTATTTGTTGCATGAGAAATCTCAGTCAGTAGATGTCTTAGAGGTATTTATTAATGAGGTTGAAAGACAATTAGATAGAAAAGTGAAAATTGTCAGGTCTGATAGAGGTGGTGAATACTATGGAAGGTATGATGAAATGGGACAACATCCTGGTCCATTTGCTAAGTTCCTTGAAAAGCGCGACATATGTGCACAATATACAATGTCAGGAACACCACAACAAAATGGTGTTGCAGAAAGGCGCAATCGTACTTTAATGGATATGGTTAAGAGTATGTTGAGTTATTCTTCTTTACCCTTGTCATTGTGGATGTATGCTTTGAAAACCGCCATGTATTTGTTGAACAGGGTTCCTAGTAAGGTAGTTCTAAAGACACCTTTTAAACTGTGGACAGGAAGGAAACCCAGTTTAAGGCACTTGCATGTTTGGGGTTGCCCGTCTGAAGTAAAAATATATAATCCACAAGAAAAGAAATTGGATTCAAGAACAACTAGTGGCTTTTTCATTGGTTATCCGGAAAAATCTAAAGGGTATAGATTTTATTGTCCTGGCCATAGTACGAGAATTGTTGAAACTGGAAATGCCAGGTTCATTGAAAATGGTGAAAGCAGTGGGAGTATCGAACCACGTAAGGTGGAAATTGAAGAAGTTAGGGTGGAGATTCCTTTACCTATAACTTCTTCTAAAGTTGTTGTTCCTACAGTTGTTGAAACATTTGACAACATACAAGAACAACAAATAAATGATGAAACACCTCAAAATGAAGTTGTCACCAATGAACCTGTAACAAACGAACCATATGGGGCAGTATTGAGAAGATCTGAAGGCAGAGAAGACCTGCTATTTCTGATGATTATGTGGTTTATTTACAAGAGTCAGATTTTGACTTAGGTATTGATGAAGATCCAGTTTCATTTTCACAAGCCATGAAAAGCAATAATTCTATTAAATGGTTAGATGCCATGAAAGAAGAGTTGAAATCAATGGATCATAATGAAGTTTGGGACCTTGTGGAATTGCCTAAAGGATGTAAAAGAGTTGGGTGTAAGTGGGTCTTTAAGACCAAGCGTGACTCTAAGGGCAATATTGAAAGACACAAGGCTAGACTTGTTGCTAAAGGTTTCACTCAGATAGATGGTGTTCATTACAAAGAGACCTTTTCTCCAGTTTCTAAAAAGGATTCATTTAGAATTATCATGGCATTGGTAGCTCAGTATGATTTAGAACTTCATCAAATGGATGTGAAAACCGCTTTTCTGAATGGGAATTTAGAGGAAGAAGTCTGTATGGATCAACCTGAAGGTTTTGCAATTAAAGAAAAGGAACACATGGTGTGTAAGCTTAAGAAGTCAATATATGGACTTAAACAGGCTTCCCAACAATGGAATCTTAAGTTTAATGATACTATCACTTCCTTTGGATTTACGGAAAACATTGTTGACTGATGTATATATCTAAAGGTCAGTGGGAGCAGGTTTATAATTCTAATTTTGTATGTTGATGATATTTTGCTTGCTACTAATGATCTTGGCTTATTACATGAGACCAAGAAATTTCTCTCAAAGAACTTTGAAATGAAAGATATGGGCGAGGCATCCTATGTGATTGGAATTGAAATTATTCGTGATAGATCACAAGGATTATTAGGTTTGTCTCAAAAAGCATATATTAATAAAGTTCTAGAGAGATTTAAGATGGAAAAATGCTCTGCAAGTGTCGTTCCAATTTAGAAAGGGGATAAGTTTAGTCTTGTGCAATGTCCAAATAATGAGTTGGAACACAAAGAAATGGAACGGATTCCTTATGCACCTATCGTTGGCAGCTTGATGTATGCTCAAACTTGTACCAGACCAGATATCAGTTTTGCTGTTGGAATGTTAGGAGGTATCAAGGTAATCCAGGATTAGATAATTGGAAAGCTGCAAAGAAAGTATTGAGATATTTGCAAGGAACAAAAAATTACATGCTCACTTATAGGAGATCCAATCACCTTGAGGTGATAGGATATTCAGATTCAGATTATGCTGGATGTGTGGATACAAGAAAATCTACATTTGGCTATTTGTTTCTTTTAGCTGAAGGAGCAATCTCATGGAAGAGTGCGAAGCAATCTGTCATTGTTGCATCCACTATGGAGGCTGAGTTTGTGGCATGTTTTGAGGCCACTGTTCAAGGATTCTGCGAAACTTTATTTCAGGACTTGGAATTGTCGATAGTATTGCCAAGTCGCTGAAAATTTATTGTGATAATATCGCAACAGTCTTCTTTTCTAAAAGTGACAAGTATTCAAAGGGTGCTAAACACATGAAATTGAAATACCTTGTCGTTAAAGAAGAAGTTCAGAAACAAAGGGTGTCAATTGAACACATTAGCACCAATCTTATGGTTGCAGATCCTTTGACGAAAGGTCTGCCACCAAAGACATTTAATGAGCATGTTGAAAGAATGGGTGTATCTAAAAACCCTTATTGACATTATGATTAAGTATTATGTTCATTATGAATTGACACTCTGAGCTCATTAGATTATTGTTTATGATATTTAATGCATCCTATTTATTTAATTAGTTGTTGTATATACATAATGAGTTATGTTGATATAACAGGATTTTGTCTTTGACTAAGACATTATTGTTGGACCATCATGAGCCTTTCATTTATAGGTCATATTAAGTAGAAAACTAATATTGTAGTACTTAGAAGGAATTATGTTGATCTAATGACATAAAACCGCTAAGACTCTTATTAGCCTATACTTAATGATGATATAATGATATAACCAATGCTTAAGATATTTCAACCTTATATTTATGGTTCATTTTCAATTAACGTAGTTCTGCCACATTGGTCAAGTGGGAGAATGTAAAATATGCATATATGTCCTACGTGGCATATATGTGATTTAAAATAAATAAATAAATAAATCATAAAGTTGAAAAGTAGTTACTTTTGAAATTTGAAATTTGAAAAGGTATTTTGAAAAGTTTTTGTTTCTATATTTAAGCACATTGATGGGATGTGCTGATGATGGTTTTTTTAAGAGAAAGAAATTGGTCCTCCTTCTACCAAGTACGTGAGACATTTTCCTCTCCATCAGAAAGTCTTGTAAAAGTGATAAAAGGGTCAAGAAGGAGAAAACCAGTTTTGTGATCATCTTTTATCAACATATTGAAGAACAAATCTTCATGGATCAAGGTACGCATATTTATGTTAATGATATTGTGAGAATCATATAGTTCTAAGATCAAACAGATTAAAGAAATTTCTTACAGTTTAACGTGCTTGCGAGAAGGACGAAGTTTAACAGAGCTAGAGCTAAGAGAGATGGTTGGAAAATTTTGGAGGATGAAACTAGAGAATAAGATTTTAGAAAATCAAAATTTTGAGTAAGCGTAAAAAATGAAATTTTATGGAAGGAAAATAAAGTATATAAGATGGAGGGAATGACATGAAATTTGTGGCGTTTCTAAATGACACATTTTGAAGGAGAGTTGTGTCAATTATTAAAATGTCATATTATACAAATAATTATGACAGTTTTTAATAATCGTCATATTAAAACCGCCACTACTTACAAGTTTATTTTTGTAGTGTGGGTATATATGTCTTGGTAGTATATATAAATTGACTTCTACACAACTAACTTAGTAATAACTAATATGACTTTATAGTAGATGTATATTTGACTTGGTGGTAGATGTATATCTGGCATGATAGCAAATATTTACATTGAGAATATACTCCAATTAGAGAATTAGGAATTTAAGATTTATTAGATGTTAACATTAAAACTTGTTTGTTATAGATTGAAGTCTTATAAAAAAAAGTCTTATATTTAATCATGATATATGCCTAAACATGAATTTATTAGAATATATATTATGACAATGATGTATGATTACGGTATAATAATGAAAATGATAATATTAATTTTTAATGTAAACTCTGTATAGTATATATGTCATTATAATAAATTTACTTAGTACGAGAGGAGTGTTAATTAGATGTAAGATGTAAGATGAAAACATTCATAGAATGACGATAAATTTATGAGTTATTTTTGGCAAACTTTTGAGTTTGAGTATATAAAAGTATGTATATAATGTTTTTAGCTATTTGGATATTAATAGTCAATACTTTCCGACGGTACACTATATTTAAATGAGGCAAGATTTAATAAAAAAAGCAAATACATTTTTTTGACCATTACTGCATAATTTTAAGTGAAAGCTAAAGAACACTAATTACTGATTTACTAAAAGAAAAAAAGAAATGGTAGTGAAATAGAGTAGGAAAGCAAACACAATCCTGATACTTTGCATAATTTATTTTGTGGGAAGAAGCAGAAGATTATGTGGGAAAATAAAAGAAAATTGAAATGTATGTCAGAACTTTTGGTGAGTCTTGAATGGAGAAAGAGAAAGTATCGTCGTGGCCCTGTTATGTGTTGATAGAAATCACAGAGAAAGTTAAGAATCTTTTGATATGTTGGTACCCTTCGGAACTTTTTGGATTTCGTTCACTTTGTCAGAGAAACTCCACATTTTATGATTCCCTTTCTCCTTTTCAAATTACAACGCAGGGCATTTCACACCTTCTCTAATTCTTAAACTTTTGCTTCGGCTAATATTCATTCATCACTATGACTATGGTGGGAATCATCTCACTTTCATGAAATCATTTTTTAAGAATTATCTTATATATAAATTATTTATTTTAAATAATTATACAATTTATTTACAAAATAGCATATATATATATAAATTAATCTTAATTTATAATTCGTTTTATTTTCTAAGAATTTACATATTTTATATTATTATTATTATTGGAAATACAAACATTCTCTCTTTTTATAACAGTTTAATATTAAAACTGATTTTAGAATACAGCTCAAATTCAATTTTATCTTTAAAAAATTTAGTTATAACAAATTTAATTTAGTTTAGTTATTTGGACCATCTAAGTAATTTTGCTTTCTAAATTTTAATATGTGAGAGGATGGGCAAGAGTGAATTTTCCATAATTTAACTAACTTCCACCTATATGTGTAAAAAAAATAGTGAGTAAGGAGGTGAGTTGTAACATTTCTCTAATAATTACGTTACTACTAATTATCACATTATAAAATAAAATAAACATACATTTAATATTCATTCATATTCTATAAGTCTATTTAAAAATAAGTTTCTCTTTCATAAGGAATTACTATATACATATCCTAACAATTTTTTTTAATAAAAATAGAAAAATAAATCTCATCATTTTGTTTTTAGTCTTGATGAATTTTTTCTAAGATATTACATGCTCTCTTATAACATATGATAATCATAGTTTGAAAAATAAAATACAAGTATACCAAATATGGTAAGTTAGTGTTTTAAAATCTCACATACATGGATATATAAAAATCATATACATATATTTTTACATTTCACAACATTCATTCATATCATTTATATACTCTCATGGATGCATAATAGATTCATTCATTAAACATCTATCAAAATCAATTACCTAACTCTCAACTCATTGGCTACCTCTCATGTCATAAGCCACTAACATTAACATCACAAACATTTGACTTTACTTCCGGAAGTTAGACACATGTGTTGAATTAGACTTATAAATATACATTTGTCACACTATCTTCACTAAGTTGTTACACTATCTTTTTCACACCACATATTAGGTCATGAGAACTTTCTTCGACTATCACCACATAATCCTCTATGTGAGGTCAATATTAGTAGAGTCGTAATCATATCCTTCAAATTCAAAAATTCAATACATAACCTATCATCTCAACATAATATCTTTCTCATGAAATAACTATGTTTAAAGACACCATATATCATATCACAACCATAACATTATATACATCACAAATTAATTTAAATACTAACAAACTCCAAATTTATCATTCATCCTCTTATAATAGTATTCAAGCATAATATATTAATAAAATATAACAATTTAAGAAAAGATAAACAAATTTTAGCATTTGAAAATATATAAAAACATATTTTTCAAAATTTAAAAAACACTCGCCCAACCTCCAATTAAACACATGTTGAAATTTGTTCAACCACCATTATGCTTGCTCAACCAAATGAGTTAGCTCACCTAACGAATTTTAGTCCCCAAGATATAAAACTCTCAAAATTTCACTCAATGACCAAACCTATCAATTTAATTAAATTTAACTCTTGCATAATTCAGACTTTTGTAGAATTTTATAGATTGGTACCAAAGTGACCCAACACAATTCTACTTTATTTTTTATACATAAAATTGAGTAATTTGTTCCTAAAAAATTAGATAATCTTGAACCAATTTGAATCAATTGTAATATTCTACCTCTTTAACTATTAAACATATAACATATATCTCTTAAACTTCATCCATTCAAAATAAACAATTTTTGTTTTTCATATGCATCACTTTCAACAATCTAACATCTCAATCATACAATGCACTAATAGTGTCTATAAGGAAATATTAACTATATTGCAAATATATAAGCATTAACTCATTTGAGGAAAAATCAAATACCTTATGATTTTGACTAAGTGCTGAAAACACCAAAGTTCAAACATAATTTAAAAGAAAATTAATGTTCAACAACACAAATAATGTAAGAGGCAAGTGTTGCACATGACAGAGGAAACAACACTGTGCAACTTTCCTTACATATGACGTAACGCTTATATAATCAAAATATACATTTACAATATCAATATATAGGTAGGATTAATTTTATCTATCCCATGATGGACGACAAATTGTTCTAATTCAAGATAAAGTGACCTTAAACAAGGGTTCAAGTATCCCTTTCAACTTGGAGCATGTTTATTTATAGGAAGTCAATCCCTCGAATACTTTCATTACATTGAATAAATTTAAATACTCAAAACTACATCTAAAAGACAAAAAAAAATTCAAAATACTAGAAAACAAGTTTTTAAATCACATTAGGAGTTTCTCAAATTCTTAAAATTTTAAAAAAGATAATATCATTATTGTTAATCTCACAAAATTTTTATTAATAGAAGTGAACGTATTCCCCACCTAATGGTATGTAATCTTATTTAATATTTAGAGTTTACTTTTGTGACCTTACTACATATTTAGTATTTAATTAGTTTATAAACCGATTTTGTATTTAATTAGTTTATAAACCGATTTTTAAGTGCTTAGTCCATACTTCCCTAACTCTGAACTTATAAAATACGATGTGCTCCTTTACTACGTATTTAGTATTTAATCAGTTTATAAACCGACTTCTAAGTGCACAACGATGAAAAAGATGGATACGGACGATATAAATAAACTTCATTCATGTTTACAAAAGTAAAAACATATTGTGACTTATTTTTTTATCTAAGATAAAATCCCTTATGTGGTGGAGCTTGATTCATCATTAGTGATGTAGTCCTCCACCGCTACAATAAATTGTGTGCAGCAGAGGATCTACCAGTTCATGTCCCATGCACTTATTTATGTCCTCAAATACCCTTTTGCCTTTTGTGCTCTCATGCATAAAAACAATTCTGATTATTTATATTTATTAAGAAAAGGCGCTCTTATTTTTTGAAATAAGATAATGGGTGGTCTAAATAAGTTAAACAAAGAAAATAAAATATTTTATATGTTTCGTAGAAGTAGTAGTATTATTTATATATTGGTATAAAGTTATCTTGACCTTTGTCACCCTTTCATTTTATTATTTGGAGTTCACGTAATTCCAAACGACTCTGATGAAACGTGCGATGGGGACCTCTGTCTCTTATCAACAACACTGTCACTCACGAGAATCCTTTCTTCCATGCCCACCTCCTCTTTCCTCCTCATTTTCACACACTTTTTTCATCTTTTTTCTCAATTGCACCACCCTTGTAACTTTTCCACATCACTATTTTTTTGTCAACTCAAATTTAAATCTACCCTCTAAACCTACTTTGAACAATGATACAGAGTTGAAGCTATTTTCTTCCCCGAGGAGAAGGTGCCAAGTTTAATGAAAAGTTTTGTTTGGTTATTGGACATAATCAAAGCTCTCTGACTTCTCAGTTCTGACGGTCAATTGGAGAGCCCACTGCGAGCACGAATTGACAATATGGCCACGTGACCCAGTGACCTTGCCAAAACGTCTTCAATGTAATGAGCTTGTAGTACATAAGATGCATTGAATTGGTTGCAATGCTAAATAGATAAATAAATAAAATAGATAAATGTTTGGTTTGGGTGTTCCAAGGTCAAATCCTACATTACTGTTGGCTTCTTTGGATTCTGTTTCAAACGTTGAAAAAACTCACTTCTTTCTCTTCTTGGGGGTGAAAAGTTCCGCGATATTAGTCACTGAATGGGTCTATTACAGTGACAACTATTTTGGGACAATGCCTTCTAACTTCTCTCCTCACATTGTTTCCCCTGTTTTGGACAAATTTGCTACTACTGGTAGCAACGAATAAATACACTAATAAGTGAAACAAACAGACAGGGAAAAGAAAATATTGGAAGGGTAGATAGAAAGTTCAAATTACACCTTCTTATTTTTAAGGGAAATATCTGAGAAAAATAAAAGAATGTGTAAATGTAAAAAATATTTACTTTTAATCTATGTAAAAACCTGTTTCTGCTGGTTTTCAAAATGTGTTTTTTCACAAATAATCTTTATTTTATCATACATATGAAAGTAAAACTTAACACATTTGCATATTAGTTAACACTAAAAGACATATTTAATCTTATGTGTTTTCTTATCTCTTGATTCCCTTCTATCTCTTTCTGTGCGGAAATTATTGTACCATTTTATTGTACAAATACAATTCCTTTTGAAAACAATGTGATGAGGGGAAAAAAGTCTTTAAAAAGAGAGAGAAGGGGACACTTTTGTGGTTTTATCAGCAAATTTCTCAAAGGCCATGATGAGTTTTTGCACGTAAAAATGCAAGTTTTTTTTCTTTCCTGCCCATCGAGCTCCAGTGATACCTCTAGACACACTCCTTCACTTAACAGTTAACACGGATATATAGAAAACCGTTGTAGAAAACAAATCAAAGCAAGTTCTTTTGCAGACACCAAGCTAATGGCCACTACTACATTCTGTACATACCTATTCCTTCTCTCTGTGTCCATTTCAATCTTCAATCTTTGTTCATCTTCATCAGAGGGGGACATCCTTCTCTCCTTCAAGGCCTCCATTGAAGACTCTAAGAAGGCCTTGTCCACCTGGTCCAACACTTCATCAAACCACCACTGTAACTGGACTGGAATAACCTGTTCCGCAACACCTTTACTCTCAGTAACTTCTATCAACCTTCAGAGCTTAAACCTTTCTGGGGATATCTCATCTTCCATTTGTGACCTCCCAAATCTGTCTTATCTCAACCTTGCTGATAACATCTTCAACCAGCCCATCCCTCTTCATCTCTCTGACTGTAGTTCCTTGGAGACTTTGAATCTCAGTACCAACCTCATATGGGGCACTATCCCATCTCAGATTTCTCAGTTTGCTTCCTTGAGAGTGCTTGACTTGGGAAGAAACCACATAGAAGGAAAAATCCCTGAAAGCTTAGGCTCCTTGAAGAACCTCCAAGTCCTCAACATGGGAAGCAACTTGCTTTCAGGTAGTGTACCTGCTGTCTTTGGCAATCTAACTAAACTTGAAGTTCTTGATTTGTCTCAGAATCCATACTTGGTGAGTGAGATTCCAAAGGATATCGGCGAGCTTGGAAATCTAAAGCAACTTCTGTTGCAAAGCTCTTCTTTTCAAGGGAAAATTCCAGATTCTCTGGTGGGCCTGGTTAGTTTGACTCATTTAGATCTCTCTGAGAACAACCTAACAGGTGGGGTTCCTCAGGCTCTACCATCTTCTCTCAAGAACCTTGTTTCGTTAGATGTTTCAACAAACAAGCTCTTGGGGCCATTTCCTAGTGGCATCTGCAAAGGAGAAGGCCTCATAAACCTCGGTCTCCACTCAAATGCCTTCAATGGTTCAATACCCAACTCCATTGAGGAATGTAAGAGTCTTGAGAGATTCCAAGTCCAGAACAATGCCTTCTCCGGGGATTTCCCCATTTCCTTGTGGTCATTGCCCAAAATCAAGCTCATTAGAGTTGAAAACAACAGATTCTCTGGACAAATACCGGAGTCAATTTCAGGAGCTGTTCAGTTGGAGCATGTTCAGCTTGACAACAACAGCTTCGCTGGTAAAATTCCTCAAGGTCTTGGCTTTGTTAAGAGCTTATACAGATTTTCTGCTTCTCTCAACCTTTTGGATGGTGAAATTCCTCCAAACTTTTGTGACTCTCCTGTTATGAGCATAGTAAATCTCTCCCACAATTCTCTTTCTGGTAAAATACCAGCGCTGAAAAAATGCAGGAAACTAGTTTCATTGTCTTTGGCTGATAACAGTCTAACTGGAGAAATCCCCCCTTCTCTTGCCGAGCTACCTGTACTCACTTACCTTGATCTTTCAGATAACAATCTCACTGGTTCAATCCCACAAGGGCTTCAGAACTTGAAGCTTGCTCTTTTCAATGTCTCCTTCAATCAGCTATCAGGTAAAGTACCATACTCCTTGATTTCTGGTCTCCCTGCCTCATTTTTGGACGGAAACCCTGGTCTTTGTGGCCCTGGATTACCTAACTCTTGTTCTGATGACATGCCAAGACGCCACATTGGTAGCCTTACAACCTTAGCATGTGCTCTCATCAGTTTAGCCTTTGTTGTTGGAACTGCCATTGTTGTTGGTGGGTTTATTTTGTATCGGGGATATTGCAAGGGGAATCAAGTTGGGGTTTGGCGCTCAGTGTTCTTTTATCCTCTCAGGATTACCGAGCATGATCTACTTGTAGGGATGAATGAGAAAAACTCAATGGGTAATGGTGGGTTTTTTGGTAGAGTTTATGTTGTGAGTTTACCTAGTGGTGAACTGGTAGCTGTGAAGAAGTTAGTCAATTTTGGAAACCAGTCCTCCAAAAGTTTGAAAGCGGAGGTGAAGACTTTGGCAAAAATTAGGCACAAGAATGTGGTTAAAATTCTGGGGTTCTGCCACTCCGATGAGTCAGTGTTTCTCATTTATGAGTACTTGCATGGAGGGAGCTTAGGGGATTTGATTTCTCGTCAGAATTTTGAGCTGCAGTGGGTGGTTCGATTAAGAATTGCCATTGGAGTTGCTCAAGGGCTGGCATATCTTCACAAGGATTATCTCCCTCACTTGCTCCACAGAAATGTCAAGTCAAGTAATATTTTGTTGGATGCAAACTTCGAGCCAAAACTCACAGATTTTGCTCTTGATCGAGTTGTGGGAGAAGCTTCATTTCAATCAATATTGAACTCTGAAGCAGCATCTTCATGTTACATCGCACCAGGTATGATAACTTGTGTTCAAATAACTTTAAATGCATTCCCATAGTTGAGCTAACTCATTTGTAGAGTTTTTTTTAATACAAATTAAGACCTACATGCATGCTTGGATGTTCACTTTATTATGAAATAGCTTGAATTTTTAGGTAATTTCTTAAGATCATTCATTTTGAATTAGAATGGGCTTGTGTGGCTTGTTAGTTGAAAAGCTCCATAGACTTCAGTAGATTTCAATATTGAGTTGCATCATCGAGTACTTTGTCAATCTGTAACTTCCTATTTCTATTTGCTTGCTGCACAGATTGTGTACAATATTTTCCCGAGAGCCTCCAGTAAATTGATAATAACTCAATTTTTTCAATATTATTGTTGATAGAAAACACTGCCTAGATTATCATTAATCTGCATGCTTGCATCAAATATGTTTTAGTTAACCAACAAATATTAACATACTAACTAATTGTATTGTTGCAATGCAGAAAATGGTTACAGTAAGAAAGCAACTGAACAATTGGACATCTACAGCTTTGGTGTGGTATTGCTGGAGCTGGTGAGTGGTAGGCAAGCAGAGCAAACGGAGTCAATTGACTCAGTTGACATTGTGAAGTGGGTTAGAAGGAAAGTGAACATCGCCAATGGGGTGCATCAAGTTCTTGACCCAAAAATATCAAACACTTGTCACCAAGAGATGATTGGAGCTTTAGATATTGCACTTCGTTGCACTTCTGTGGTGCCTGAGAAAAGGCCATCCATGGTAGAAGTTGTTAGAAGCCTTCAATCCCTGGAGTCAAGAACTTGCAATGCAAATATGCTTGAACCAAATGAGGAACCCTCAGTACCAGTCTGATCTGACTTCTAAGTTCCAACTCAAAGACTGCCTTGTTTTTTGTTGAGTCTTTGTATGTAAATTTTAAGCTTTGTACTTCACATATTTTTTGTTTTCTCTTCTTTCCATCTGATGAATTGAGATATAGGAATGGTTTGGCATGATACATTCTGTATTTGGCATTGGATTGTAAGTGTTAATACTCAGGAGTGCCATCATGTACTGGTTTAGACACGTACTTTTAGCAC
This sequence comes from Phaseolus vulgaris, assembly GCF_000499845.2. Taxonomy (NCBI): domain Eukaryota; kingdom Viridiplantae; phylum Streptophyta; class Magnoliopsida; order Fabales; family Fabaceae; genus Phaseolus; species Phaseolus vulgaris. The sequence continues at coordinate 37,767,821 of NC_023759.2, forward strand.
GCAAACTCAAGGTTGAAGTAGATAACACCAACTTCACTGCCCTTTTTTTTCTGTCCTATGGTGGAGGATACACTACATCTAAAACAGATGTCACGAATCTTTCAAACTACATTATGCACGAAGGGTTAAGTTTATGCGGAGAAGTGTAAAACCAAGTGATTTTTTTTGTAATGGATAAAGAGTTGATAGAAGATTTCTGTAACAATAAGCCAAGTGTGAGTCGTGAAAAGGGGTTTGACATGTTACATTGTGTCTCAACTCAACTTCAGTTTGCAAGTTTCTTTTGTCAAACTGGTAGAGAATAAACAGAAAAAAATTTCCACATGATAGATGTAGTGATTGAGTTTTAGATTTGAGGTTTTTTTTAAAAATTTGATCCTTATTGTTGCCATTATAAAAAAGAACTTATAGAATAAGTAAAAGACAGAATAAAGAGTCATTAAACATTTTAAACATGGATTAATATCAGGTCCCCTAAATTGATGTGAGACTTGCCAACGTTATATGTTCAATTTCTTGAAGATACAGTGTTTCTTTTGCTAACAGAACTCTTATTCTTGGAATCATCTAAAACTATTAAGAGTAATTTTGGTATTTAAAAAATTGTAGGAGTGGAAGAAGAAAAATGTAAAAATACAGAAGAATGTAAATATGAAGGTGAAGAAAGAATTTATCAAACCAAGATGCTTAAGTATAATGAGTTGGCCCAAAAGAGGCCCAAACATAAAAAAAACAACAAATATAGAAACAAAACAAACACAAAATGTACCTTTTCCAAATGAGAGTGCAACACAATAACAACCACTTCTTTAATCATAACCTTGTCAACAACAATAAGATCGTGAGTTTCCACCTCAAAGTTCTTACTTTAATCTTGACTTAGAAATGTTGTAGATTGTCATGCAAATAAGTTTAATTGAGTGAAATTAGAATCAAATCCTACATTCTTAAATAGAAATAAGTGAATTGTGATTATTTGTTACAATTTTTGTTCTACTCGTAACAAAAGTGTATACATTTCCCGATTGGTGATCACGTTTTGGAAGAAGATACTAGGAACAAGAACCTTTAACCAAAATTTGTGTTCTTAATGTTGAAGCTGCTGTGCAAGTCATGGTTTTCCAAATCCCATCAAATGTCAAACTGATTTGGACATCAGACATTATATCAACAGATCTTATATTGAAGAGATGGATTTCGAATGTGATTTTTACATGTTTTCAGCAATGAATTGGGGGTACATAAGATCCGTAGTACGGATTTTTTTACTGCTAGAGCTAGTTTTTTTTGTTTTTTTTTTATAGAGCTAGTAACTTTACAGAATAGCTCTAGCAACTTTACAGAAATAAAGAATGTGTTATATATATATCGAAGAGATTAATTATATGAATTATAAATATAAATATCATTTTGATATTTATAGAATATTTCATCGTGTGAAGAGAATGTATATTAATTCAGTAAAAAAAAAAAATAAACCATATTTCTAATAAATTGTTTGAGATTACATTAATGTGGTTAAATTATGACCACTTTTGTTATGTTAATGTTGTTAGAAAACTGAACACATTTAAATACCTAAGAGTCAAATATCAATTTGGTTCCAAAGTATATAAAAAGATGGCAATTTAATCTATAAAAATAATAAGAATAATCTTATTTAATCTCTAAATATGCAAAAATAATACAAATTAATACCTAAAATTTACAATTTAATTTCAAATTAATCTTTAAAAAAAGAAATTTAATTTTAAATTAGTCCTTAAAATATGTCGAACAAAATTTAATGACACACTTTTTACCCATTCAATAAGTAAATGATAATTTTCATTCTTATAACATTAAATTAACGTTCAGTTACACTTTCAGAATCAAAATAATCCTTTGTCCTATTTTAAATGGATTGAAATGTGAAAAAAATAAATATAAAATTGACATAATTAAAGTGAAAAATATGTTATGAAAGGAAATGTTATTATGGATTCTTCATTGCATTTTATATATATTTATAGAGCGAAACACATGTAATAAAATAATAGAGGATATCGTATAAAAGTATTGTGAAAATAGGTTTAAGAATATGATAAATATATTTTAAAAGCTGTTTAAAAGATTTCACAGTCAACTACATAGATTTTGATAACCAATTATATTTATGTTTTGGAGAGATTGATGTTTCACATTCAAATTTGGACAATGATGACTTTTGAATATACAACTTATTGTGTTGGTTATTTTTGTTATTGATAGGAAAAAATTAAGACTTTGGGAGATGTATATAAGCTGCAGAAGCTAACTTAATATAAAAAAATCATTAACAAGTAATGATGACTTGTAGAGCAAGTCATGCATGTCGGTTCGTAGTCCATTATTAAAAAGCGTGAGACAAATTCATTAATCTAGTTTGCTTACCCGTTTAGTCCCGCCCTGCATAACCTATAGTCCATGAGGCTTAATAGCGAGACGAGACGGGTTGTTGGCCCTGCATAAATAAAAAGTAATTATTATTTTTTTTGTAAAAAAAAATTATATGCCATTCATCTATTATTGCAGTGTGACATTTATTTCATTTTATTTTAAAAAAATGAATTTTTATTATACTAAAAAAAGGATGTTTTATTTTAATCATTTAAAGGAGTTAATTTTTTTTATCAGCAATAAAAAATAATATAAATAAAAACTACTTTAAGGATGATCTAACTCATATACAAAATCGCACAGAAACAAACATTTCCTCCTCTCATAAGTTTGTCACTATAATCAAATACATACAAATTAGGGGATACAGACACCATACAAAAAAAGAAAAACAAGCAAAAGGGACTTTAAAGGTTACTCAGGATTAGGCCTTTAGTTGAGCCATAGAGTTAGTATGAAGAATGACAGTGAATTTAGTTTTAACTAAAGTTTTATATTTAAAATTTATTAATAAAAAAATAATATAAAGAGGAGATTTTAATAGGATGGTTAAAAAATTAGTCATCTCCATTAAAATATTTTTGTAGCAAAACTTGATAAGATATTCTTAAACATTTACATACATATATAGAAAAAATAGATGCAAATCAAAACTTTAATTATTTTTAATCATCTTTTAACCACCGTTATACTTGAATTTATATATATATATATATATATATATTATCTTAATTGAATGAATTGAAATAGAGATAAAATTTTAATTTTTTAGTAGTAGAAATAAATTCTTTTATAATTAATGAAATTTTAATTTAAAAAAAATATTTTTCTTATGCGGGTTGACCTGACCTGACCTGCATGCCCACATGTCATTTCTTATGTAGAGGGTCAATAAAATGAAGGCAATTGCTTCCTGCACCCAACACTTTTGAACCTGCACCTAACACAATTTCAAAAATTCCAAAAATACCCTTTATTCTAGAAATGAAAATTCGAAATTGAAAATAATGCATTTTGGAAAAGTAGATCAAGAAGAGATTATTGTGCTCCGAATATAAAAATCCGGAAAAAAAAATCAAAATCCCATTCTGGATAAAAAATTCAGAATTGAAAATAATACATTCTGAAAAAATTTATTCAAAAGAAATTATTGTGTTTCGAAAAAAAAGTCTGAAATGTTATTTTATATGTACTTTTAAGGATATTTTTGTCTTTTCTTCTGTTTTCTTCTGTAATTATGAGCAGTGATATGGTGTAGGAAGCAATTGCCTAAAATGAACTCACACTCTTCAGCCCAATCCACATTTTACATCCCAAATACGGAACAGATTATACAAATAGGGAAAACCCACATTGCCACCCTGCCAACAAGCCAAACATTCTACACAAAATAAGCGTGATACAAAAGTTAACTTGATATAAAAAACCATTTACAAGGCGGACACAATACACAAAATAAACCTAAAAAGAAGAATACAATAAAATGATATGAAAGAAGAAAACAATTTATTCATTTATTTGTTAATTTACTTTCTTAAATAATGATTTGAAATAATAATTTAAATACATATTTGAAGATATAAATTTTGCAATAGTAACCGTTTTATTAAATAATTATTATAAATTTTTTCAGTAACTTTAATATAACTCATATATTTAATATATATATATATATCTATATTACATTTAATATATAATAAATATCATATTAAATAATATAATTTTACATTTAATACTATTATATTCAATGTAATATATAAAATTAAATATAATATTTATTATATATATATTCCTACTTTTGTCCCAAAACGTTTACAGTTTTAGTCTTTAATTTCTTTTTGAATTGACAGAGGTGATGTTTTCAGTTTTCAATAAATTATTAATTTTATTTGAAGTTATGAAAATAAATTACATTAATATTTGTATTTATAATAGAAAAAATTAATATATTTATTAGGATAATGAGATAACTTTAGTAAAGTGACATATTTATTATTATATTTAAAAGCCTTAAAGTATAATTATATATAACAAGGATTGTTGGAACACGTTTCTTTATAAGTTTTTTATTAAAAAATGAGTTTAACTTTTTCATAATTTAAAATAAAAAAAATAATTTTATTTTATTTTTCACTTTTTTTTCTTAAAAGTATATGAAAAATTATCAAATAACGTCATTGTAATTATTAATTACAACATTATATATCCATAGGTTTTATTTTAGTTATTTTTTTTTTAAATCCTACTTTTAGATCGAAAGTTTCTTCGGCATAAATTATATACACAAAAGCTTGTATTAATAAAAACGATTTTATAGTTTATTTATATAAATTTTATTTCTTCATTAAGTTTTAATAAAATCTAATATAAATAGTTATAATAATATAAAATTGTAATTCAACGTTGAGTTAATATTTTTTTTTTGAGTTATTCAGATGTTAAAAGTTACCTCAGTAAACTGTAATCGTTTCTTTATATTAAGTAGAAAGAAAGTAATTATATAATGTTGTTTAGATAATTTTCTCTATTATAAAAGAAAGAGAGAAAGAAAGTTTTTAAAAAATATAAATTAACTTATGGATTTAATTCTAAAAACAATTCTCATCTAAATTCTTTAAAACTTATAATGCATAAACTGTTTTTAAATATGTTTAATTCATTTCATGTTCTTATTACTAAACTGGCTCAAATAAGATGATATTTAATATCTTGAAAATATAGAAAAGTCATATTTTTATTTATAAATGACAAAATTAGGAGAAGGATATGACAGAAGAAGGATTGAACTATTCTAGTATATTCTTCTGTGTGGAGTTAAAACTTTGAGTTATAATCATTGACATGCTAACTATGCAAATTCTATAAATTTTCAAGAAAAATTGCATACAGTACTTACCTAATCTAACCATGAATATATTAATAAAACTAAATTTTAAATTTACTAATTTAATAAAAAAATAAATTGAATGTATGAGATTTATGCAGTTTCCTTATAACATCAGATGATTAAAACCCTACTATATATATTATGCTTACAATACCCTAACACATCCGAGGCAAGAGTTTCATTCAACTGTGACAATCCAAGTTTTGCTTTTAACGTGAGATCGGTTATTGCTCCTTTGTATTTTTTTGCTGAGCGTGGCAGAGGGCAAATAATTCTTCAAAAATGTTCAACCATTGGTATGAGTTCATAACTGAGACAAAGTCTTTTTTTTTTCTTGTAGAATTAAGATAAAGAAAGTGATGATAATATGAAAAACTTCACAAATTTCAGGACGAACAAGGGCTGTACTGAGGGCGAGTGCCCTTACTATTGCGGCTACAGGTTTCCATTCCTATTTATTTGTCTCTTTTAACTGGTTGATTTAATTACATATATATTTTATCAGTCAATTATCATCATTTTATAAAATTTTCTATCTAATCTTCAGTTTTTACTTATTTTATGGATTTATAAGATTTCTAATACCATCAATGGCGCTGTTGAAAACAAAAATAAAAAACATTTTGTTTTCTCAAGTTTTGGTAATGAAAAGTAATCCACCAGATCAATACATCTCAGAAAACTGAACAAATAATTCTTTTGTAATGGCTGGCAAAAGTCCAATCTCACTTCAAGTGACCCTTATTCTTGTTAGACCTAGTGGTGGTGCTGAAAATGGTGGCAATTCAAGTTGCAACCATGGAGAAGTGTTTGGAAATGAGAGTGCAACACTGCAAGAGTCACTTCAGACACAGAGCCAAGTGAATGCACTTTTCATTGAGAACCTTGGCAGCAGCAGCAACAACAACCAGTTTCTGACTAAGAGAGCTAACTTTCGTAGGCTTGATGGTCCCAATAATCTTGAGTTGGAACACTGTCTAAGTCTCCCAGATGAGCCATCTAATTTTAGAACAAAGTTACGAGGTGGGAACTTGGAACTGGGGCCTTTGAGGAAGAACAGAAGCAACAGACGGTGTTCGTTCATGGTGGATGGAAGTACAGGAGCAACAAATGGAGTTTCTTCATTTGGGCCACAGATCCAACCAATGGTGGCATCAGATGGTTTTCTGAATCCTTATTCTGAACCACACAACAATGCTTCCCAAAGTCAGACCTTTGAAAGTCAATTTGAACTGAACATGAAAGATTATCTGAATAAATCTTATATAGAAGACAATGATTTCATATGTGATTTCGACAATTTACTACCATGAATGGAGTAGAAAATGCCTCTAAACCCTAAACCCTTTTTAGTACTGCTACTAAAGCCACCAGGTTTAGTCTGCACAAGAATAAAATTTTGGGAATGGATATTCATACTTGAGTGAATTATCAACTTTTGTGGTGAATTATAGCTAAAACTAAAAAATATCAATAAGAATTCTTTAATTTGTTTGGAGGTAAATTAATGAAATTTCCTCAATTTATTATTTTTATTTTTACTTAAGCCTGGAAGAGTTAAATTCTTCTGATTTTGAATTATCATAATATCTAGACCTAGTTCTCCTCTTTAAACTTTATTATGTATATTTATCGTTTTAATTAATAAGAATTCTTAGGTCTTTCGATAATATTATTTCTCATAATTTATTACGCAATCAATTGTGATTATACATATTGTCGTTGATGGTTAAATTTGTAATATCCTTTATGTTTTTACACTGTTTTGTTGATTCTTTAAATATGTCAATAAATGGATTTGATCAATAATATGATTTATAAAGGAGTTGATAAATACTACTCAAAGATGCAATGTAGATCATTTTCAACTCTCACTATAAATGTAGTATACACAATTACTCGCGCTTAAAAAAAATACATAAAATTGTTATTCATTGTTTGTACATTCAAGTTTTTATATTATTATGGTTCTTTAAATATGTCAATAATCTAATTATAGATAATATCAATAATATGATTCATAAAGTACTGGATATGCTACTCCAAAGATGTAATGTTGATCATTTTCATCTCTCATTATTTGCTAATAATTTAAATAGATCATTTTCATCTCTCATTGAGTAATTTATTGTGAAATTCAAAATCATTTCTTTATTAGTCAAAGTAATTTAGTCCAAGATTGTTTTCCCTTAAAATTTGAAAATTCATATCGATAACTAATTAACTATCCATTTAAAAACTAATTTATAATATTTTATTAATAATAAAAATTACTTTAAGTAAAAATAAATTTTATAATTTTTAAAAAAATATTTAATTTTATTTTTTATCCGCAGACATTGAAAAATAAATTAAAGGAGATATTTGTGAGTGTTCTAAGCTTTATACATAAAGCATCAAAACCATATTACATAAAACAATATTCTCAAAAAAAAAAAAAAAAAAAAGCACACAAATTTGAGTCAGCACATAGCTGAGTGATTGCAGAAGTAATTCTGCATCAACTGTATAGATTGTTGCTGCATAAATATGCAGTTAAATGGTGGCCTGAACATATCTGCAGAAGAGAAATGGTGCCTCATACACAATACATTGCCTTTATCCAAGGTTGTCCAAACATCACAGTTAAATTCAAAAGCAATCCAAGCTTCCCTTATAGTGGTAGAACTATGGATTAGTCCATATGAAACTTCAAGATACTAACCATACCTTACATCCATTGAAACTGCTGCATCTTCAATGCTTTTATCCGTGACAACACACTTGTTTCCTTCTCCAAGACCCCACTGTTGGTCCACATGCTTGACATGGCTAAAAGCATTAACTCATCCACCTCCCAGTTGTTCTTTTTAAGTCTCTGATACAAAATCCTCTTGCTCAACACAACCCAAACTTTTTTTTTTATCAGCAAGAAAAAATAAATAATATGAACCACTTAAGGGGTGACCTAACCCATATACAAACCATAACATAATAAATCCCCACACTTCTTCCAAACAACCTAATCCTCACTAACTTAGGACTACAAACAACCTAACTAAAGGAGCAAACTTTACAAAAGCTCACTTAATTGAAAACATATAAGCCATTCAGAGTAAGAAAAGCTAGTAGAAACAGATTTTGAAGTTATCCAAGACCAAGCCCTTAATTGTGCCAAGGTGAACACTTCCGAAAGGTCGATCACTCCACCTTGGAAAATATGTTTATTCCTGTGTTTCCAAATTTCACTAACTATAGCAATCCAAAAACTACTCCAAACAACATTAACCTGGATAGGAGCATTAATCAGATTAAAATGTAAGAAGTGAGAACCTGGGTCCACATGATCAACCGACGCTATCCCCATCCAAGCATAACACTGATTCCAGATTCGCCAAGCAATCCTGCATTAAAAAAATATGTGTTTTGTTGACCCCACTGCCGCCCTGCAAAAACTACAAAGATTGGTATCAACCAAAACCCCACGCTTTTCCAGATTGACCTTCGTTGCAATTGAATCAATCAACACCCTCCAAGCAGTAACCTGGGCTGAGCGTAAAGCAGTAGTCTTCCAGAGGGAGACAAACATACTCTTCCCCTCAGAGGGGCCTCTGAAAAGAGCATATGCAGATTTAACCGAGAAACCAGTATCCTTACCAACCTTCCAAACACGACTATCTTCAAAATTCGAGACAGGAGTCTTTCCAAGCACTTCTTGTAACAACTGGACTTCCTGACCAATTTTCCAATCAAACAAACCTCTCCTCCAAACTAGCTTCCACTCCCAACTATCGTTAACCCACTCCCCACAAGACTCTACACTACTTTCTTTATTAATACACAAAGAAAACAGTCTTGGGAACTTACTTTTCAGATCTTCATTGCCCACCCAAACGTCTTTCCAGAACAAGACATCATTCCCGTCTCCCACTCTCCACTCGCAACAACTGTCAAAAGTTCTACCCCATTCCTCCATCCCCCAAACCCCCTTCAAGTCTCTCCACCAGCTGGATTCCTTAGCATTACTCCTTTATTCTTGCAATTTTCTCCAACCTCCGTATTTAGACTCAAGGATTTCCTTCCACAGACCACCCTTCTCAGTCTCCAAACGCCAGATCCACTTTCCCAACAGGGCCGTATTGAAAAATCTCAAATTCAAAATCCCAAGACCACCGGCTTCTCTAGGCTTGCAAGCCTTTTTCCACGAAATCCACGCTACTTTCCTTCCTTCTGATCCCCAACCCCACAAAAACCTTCTCTGAACTTTTTCAATCTCCTTTAACACAGCAGCAGGCATCTTATACATGGATAAATAGAACAACGGAATAGCAAAAAGAACCGACTTAATAAGACACACTCTCCCGGCCAGTGAGAGAAATCTACCTTTCCATCTACCCAACCTACTCTTAACTCTTTCCAACACACCGTCCCAAAACGAAACTCTTCCGTGACTCCCCCCACAAGCAACCCCAAATATTTGAAAGGGGTTTTCATCACTTCGCAATTAAGAATTGCCGCATACTGCTGAATCTCAGTGTGGTCAACCCCCACCCCTCCAATTCTGCTCTTTGAGAAATTAACCTTCAAACCAGAGGCTAATTCGAAACAGTGCAAAATGACTTTCAAATTACGCACTTTTTTAATATTCGCTTCACATAAAAACATAGTATCATCCGCATACTGAAGCATGTTTACCTTTACCTTTTTTACCCCAACCTCCAAACTTTCCACTAAATTCTTCTCTACAGCTTTCCTTACAACACCTGCCAACCCTTCCCCCACAATAAGAAACAAGAAAGGCGCAAGAGGGTCGCCTTGATGTAAACCCCTCTTCGGGCAGAATTCTGAGGTAGGACTCCCATTTATAAGCATTGACACAGAGGAAGATTCCAAGCAGGATTTAATCCATCTAATCCATCTTCCGCAGAAGCCTAACCTTCCAAGTATGTAATAAAGAAACTCCCAGCTTACAGAGTCATAGGCCTTTTTGTAATCGACTTTAAAGTAAACACACCTCTTATTCCTCCGCTTCACCTCCTCTAAAACCTCATTTGCCACAAGGACACTATCCAATAATCCCCTTCCTTCTAGGAAAGCAGATTGTCTGGAATCAATTAGCTTACTCATCACCTTCTTCAACCGAAGAGACAACACCTTTGAAACAATTTTGTATAAACAACCTACCAAAGAAATATGTCTGAAATCGCTTAGCTGTTGCGGATTATCTATCTTGGGAACCAAACAAATGAAAGATGCATTTGACCCCCTAGGCCAACTTCCTCTATATGCAAACTCATTCACTGCCTTCATAACATCCTCTTTTAAAATCTCCCAACAGAACTTTAAAAAGCCAAAGTTAAAGCCATTAGGGCCGGGACTCTTCGAGCTTTCACAGCTCCAAACCGTAAACTTAACTTCTTCTTCAAAGAAAGCTTCGACCAACATTCTATTTTCCTCCCCAGAAACTGAACTGAAAGCAGCATTATCCAATCTGACAGAAACCCCTTCAACTCTATCAAACCGTGATTTAAAAAAATTCCTGACCTTATCCTTCACTACCTCTTTATTGCCAAACCATAGGTCGTCCACGAACACACCATTTAAGCCATTTCTCGCCCTCCTCCACTTAATAACCGAATGAAAAAAGCTTGTATTAAGATCCCCATGTTGCAACCACTGATGTCGAGTTTTCTGCTTCAATATAGCTTCTTGCTTAAAGAGGAACTAATTATATTCTACCAGCGTCACCCGTCTATCCTCCCTTCCTTGCTCATCGAGATCACTTTCATCATCTCTTGCATCCAACTCTTGTACTTTCTTAAGCATTTTAACCCCTTCGAGTTTCACATAGCCAAAAACCTCCTTATTCCAAATTCTTAAATAAGCTTTCAACTTTTTCAGTTTTTCTTTAAAGATAAACATGCTTCCCCCTGCAACTCGTAACTATGCCACTTGCTCCTAACAAAATCTTTAAACCTGCTATCCTCCTGCCACGCATCCAAACTCCTAAACGGTTTCGGACCCCAATCCACTTTCGAGTCCTTAAACAGTAAGGCGCAATGATCCGAAACAGTTCTGCTTAAAATGAATTGTTTACATTTCGGCCACACATCCAACCATTCCCTAGACACCAAGACCCTGTCAATTCTACTTTTGACTGACCCATTCCGCTTGTACCAAGTAAACTTTCTACCTACCATAGGTACATCCACGAACTCCGACTTTTCAATAAAGTCATTAAACCCTCTGATTTCTCTGGAATAGTCAGACGCCGAGAACAAACTCCTTCTTTCATTCTGTCTTCTAACAGAATTAAAGTCTCCAATAACACACCACACTCTGTTATTCTGAAGCCGTCTGATCTCATTGATCTCCTCCCAAAGAACCTTCTTTTCCCTCAATAAGCTTGGATTGTAGACATTAACTATGAAAACCTGAACCCCTCCACCACCCTTCCATTCTCCTTCAACAGCAATAAAATTGTTTCCTCTACTAGAGTTGACCAACTGAAACTGGCTATTTCTCCACATAGTTATGATCCCTCCTGCATTATTACTACCACCAACCTCAATCCACCCAATATCATTAGAGTCCCACAGAAGGTAACCCAACTCCTTACTAAACTCGGAGCATTTAGTCTCTTGTAAACAAATCATGTCTGCCTGTTCCTTGTTGATCATATCTTTAATATATTTTCGTTTAATACTCCTTCCTAACCCACTTATGATCATACTAACAATCTTCATCATCTGAAACACTGCTCTTCCTCCTAACAACCTTCTGTTTGCCGGCATCACGATTTTCCAATAACATTAACTTGCTGATAACAATTTCCTCATCACCATTAAAGGAGAACCCAAGTTCCTTTCCTATGCTCCACATTCTAAAAGCTTCAAATTTTTCATTTTTCAACCAATTAAGCTTGAAATTATATTTAACAATACTATCGGCGCTTCGACTGAGAGGACCAAATGGCTCACGAAATTGTGCACCTGTTCCTCCAAATTTGACTAGAGGGGTACGGTTGAATTCTCCGCTTACAAGACTTCCATCCACCTAACGGTTTGCACCGCTGTTTGACGAACCAGGAACCAAAACCGCATTGTCGCCTCTGCTTACGGTCCTCTTACTGTCTGCCACCGTGCTGCCTGCTTCTTCTTCCCTCCCATACACACTTCCTACACCTTCACTTCCTCCATCGCCTCCACTCCACCCCATGTCGCCACCTCCATCAACGTCGGTGACTCCAAGCTTCGAGGGCGACGTGAGCAGAGGACTGCCTCCCACCGCCGCGCACAAGTCGACGTACAAGACCCCGCCATTGGAGAACGTCGCTCCCCTAACGGATGGTGAGAACCCTCCGCTCAGACGAGCGGACCAGCAACCGGAGTCACCATGAGCTGCTGTTATTCTCGTCGGTTTCGCACCCGCAACCTCCCCTGCGTCGACGTACAGGGCAGCCGCCATTGCTGCTGATGACGCACTCCCAACCCTACTCACATGTCTTTCTTGGGCCAGAATGGGTCCAACACAGATTAGATCATTTGACCATTCCTTCTCCTAAGCAATTAATGTGTCATTAAGACCAAGATGCTTTTCTGCACAACCACCTGACTGGGTCCCACCCACTTTATTACTCTCCTCTAGCCTTTTAGAAAAAATTGTTGGGTTACCAAAGCTGGAAAAATTACCCATGCTGGACAAATTTACCCCACAGTTAGAATTGAAATTAGAATTGCAATCTGCTCCACCTAACGTTTCTAAAATATTCCCGCAGTAATTATTTTTGCATGTACCACCTTCACCACCTAACTGACCCTACTCAACACCAGCTCTGATGCGCCCGCAAGACACTACTTCAACACCTACTAACTGCTGCATAGGCTGCTTCAAAAACCTTGCCCTCACCTCCTCTTCTTCACCCATCTTATTGGTTCTTCCTAGCACAACCAAAAATAAACCTACAAAACACCATGTAGGACCTGCTTGTTACCAATCTCTGTTAGGAAAGATGACTTTAAACTAGAGGGGGGGGGGGTGAATTGTTTAAAAGAGTTTTCGCAAACTTTTCAAAACTAGAATGAATTTATTTCAGAAACCACTTGATTCAGCAATTCAGTTAGCCAAAACAACAAGCAAAAGTTGTAGTACCAGAAAAACAATCGGTTGTTTTAGCGAAACAATCGGTTGTTTATACCAGCAAACAATAAATAAACTGAATTTAAAGAGTTAGAGATAGAGAGATTGTACACAGTTGTTTATACTGGTTCACTCCAAACCAGAGCTACATCCAGTCTTCTCAGAAACCCTAAGGATATCCACTAAGCAATCACCACTTGATCACTTGCACAAAAACCAAGAGAATGACCTTGAACACCTTAAGAAACACACTCTCCTTGGTCAACACTAAGATTGCTGATCTTGAACACCTCAAGAACACACAACCAATCTCAGCAAACACAGAAACGAATTGTTTAACAGATTACAATGATTACACTTGTTACATATGAATATTTGAAATCAATACAAGTAGAATCCTATTCCAGCACCTTGATCAATCACAAACTCTTAAGCAATCTCAGCACTTTGAAAAACTCTTTTGAAAAACTTTGTCAAAAGATTGATTCTTAATTCTCAAATCTGTTTTTCTTAATATATTCAAAGATGTAGTTTGTTATCAAATCTTGACAAACTCTTAAATTGCATTAAAAGATTGGTCAAAGCATTTAATGACTGGAGCGTATTCAGTTAAAGCATTTAAAGCTCAGTCAAACACAAAACAGTGTTTCTATTATGGTTCCAAAACAAACAATTGGTTGTTTCCTCGAATCAATCGGTTGTTTTGGTACTTAACAGTTTCAACCTTTCAAAAACATTTTTCAATCTTTCTCAAAACACCTAAGTATAAACAATCGGTTGTTTCGACAAAACAATCGGTTGTTTCAACTTAGTTTGAAAAACATTTTTCTTTCATAAAGATTGAGATGCTAATTGCTTGAGATTTAATACAAGGGTGGATTACAACATATAAACTACCCCAGAACAAAGCTTAAACCAGCACAACAACAACAAGCAAAGCAGAGGCTTCAACATCCTTCAAAGGATTTGGATTCTTCAAAACATTGAACACCACTTGGTTCAACAATCTCCCCCTATTTGATGAAGACAAATCCCTGATGCTTGTGTTGTACCTGATTAAATCTGAAGCAATTCCTGCAGAAAAACTTTGAGCAATACATTGAACTTCTGATATTCTGTTAGCATACAGATAAACAGTTTAAAGATTAAAACATCTAATATCAGAAACATATTACATATTCCAAACAGTTTTATCAACTTTAAAACAGAAACTTAAAACAAACTCAAAACACAACATATATCTCCCCCTATTTGTCTTCACAAATAGACAAAGATAAGAGATAAAACAAGATATTGTTTTCATTACATCAGAATAAAGCAGCAACAGCAGAAGGAAAGAAATTTTAAAACCAAAAAAGGACATCCAAAAACAATCGATTGTTTCGATGACCAATCAGTTGTTTTTCCTTCATTCTTCTTCATCAGCAAACTGAAGATCAAAGATTTGATTCTGAACAGCTTCAATCTGTTCATCCAGAGTCATAAACCTAGCATCAATGTTGTTAAACCTGGTGTCAACCCTTTGGAAATTACTAACACAGAGATCATGGAGGCTTCTTTGATTTTCAGCAAAGCTATCAAGCCTATTCATCATGATTCTTTCAAATGACGACATGGTTGTCATTCTTTCTCCTTGATGTCCATCAGCAGCACTAGGTCCTGCATCATGAAAAACTTCAGTTGGATCTTCATGTTGAACATCCATATCAGTAGGTTCATCTTGTTCAAGATTTGCAGCACCACTAGATGAGGCACCATGATCACCATCCTTACTTATCCATTTTCTACCTACTTTTGTAAAGCCCATCTTGCTGAGTGATCCATTGTTCAACTCTTGAGTTGACTTGACCAGCTCAAAAGTTTCATCTTCAAGATTAACTTCAAAAAAGTGTAGAAACTTAGATATTAAAACAGCATAGGAATAATGATAATCACCTAACCTCATGGCTTTTTGCATGTGTTCTTTGATTATATGAATCCAATTGATCTTGATTTTCTTGGTGATGCAGAAGATATAAACCAGATCTTCTTCAGTTAGCACAGAGTGATTACTCCCCCTTGGAGTTAGAATCCAAGTTACAATGAGAGCAAGCAACCTCTCATCAAGCTTCAAACCTCCAACCGGGCATGTACTAACTTGAGATTGATTATTCTTCAAGCAACTTTTGTAGAACTGGATTTTTTTATAATCCTCTACCACACCAAGGTTTCCCTTGTTGATTCTCAGACCAGAAAACTTAAGCCCAGCAACAGCAGCCCAAACTTCATGAGTTATCTCCATTTCCACACCTTTCACATGAGAAACAAGATTGTTTCCCTCAAACTTCAAGTTGGTGTAGAATACCCTCACCAAATCTGGATAAATGTTTCCCTTCATCTCTAGGAACTTTCTGAGAGATTGATCCTTGAGCAGCCTTCTCACATTATCAAGCTTTTGACTTTTCAGCCAATCAAAGCATACAACCTTGGGGTTGTTTATCTTCTTGATGCTTGTCTCATATCTATACTTCTCAATGAGATCATTGTCTCCAGAAAACCAGCCTTCTAGCCTTCCTCCAGATCTTACAGCCCTGGTTTTGACTCTCTTGGAGGTGGGAGGGGTTGATTCCATGACAGCAGAGACGAAAACAGAGGAGAGCACACTTCACAGATTTTTTTTGCAAGAGATGGTTGAAGAGATATTGCAAGAGATGTTGCAATTGGTTGTTCTTGTGGAAGAATTCTGCACTGGATTTTATAGCAGTAAGAGAATCAATATGAATTTAATTTCATTAAAGGGTACCTGATTTTCAGAGAGAGAGGACTTGACTCTGCTCTGCACAGAAAATGTCAGAAAAAGCTGAAAATCACATGGTCTTCACATGTGATCTTTGACTAGTCATTAAGGCTCTTGAATTTCCAAGATTTTGGAATATATTCCTTTATGACTGTTATGACTTCTTTCTGAACATGATCAGCTTTCAACACAGATCATTTGACCAAGATTCTCTCTTTTAAATTGATCTGCAACGGATAGAAATTCAAAAAAGCAATTAAATCAATTTCTTCATAGTGTTGTCAGACTCAAAACAATCGGTTGTTTCGAAGAAACAATCGGTTGTTTTTCTGCAGCAGTTAAAAACTTGATTTTTGAAATTTTAACCATGAGCAGAAGCAGTTTAAATCAGATGACATTGATTAAAAGAAAATTAATCACAAGAAAGAACTTTGAAACAGAGATTGAGAACAAATAAAGGAAAGTCTTATCCTTATGTTGATTCTTCAATGAGCCAATTGCTTGTTGATCAAGAAAACTCCTTTTTACTGTTTTGATCTTTTGCATAACATTGATTCAGCTTCAATGACTGCATTTTTCTTCAATAGCTTGATCAGATGGCTCAGTTCTTCTTTTTCTCTTTATTTTTCCTGCATAAACAATTTCAAGTAGCAAGATTTGGTCCCCTTACAAATTTGGGTCCATTTGACTTTACTTTGCTGTTAGAAACATCACATCCCTTAGGAATCCATTTCATAAAACCTTTAGGAACATAATATTTTCTAATTTTACAGAATCTAACAGAGTGGCCTTTCTTCATGCAGTAAAAGCATGTAACAACCAGTTGTTTCGTCTTAACAATCGGTTGTTTTTCAGATTTTCTTAAAAAACTTTTTGAAAACCTATCTTGCTTGTTCTGTGGGTTGAAGCCTAAACTAGATTTTCCAAAAACACTGCTTTGAGATGCCAAGACATTCTCAAAGTTTGATTTCCCCTTTGAAAGCTTGTCCACAGTTTCAACAAGATAGTGAACCTTTTTTTCAAGATTTTCACAATTTGTGCAAATGAGAGTATCACACTTGCAAGAGGCATTTTTGAAATGATTTTCCAATTTTTCAAAATCACTTTTTGCTTTTCTCAGATCCTCTTCAAGTGATTTAACTTTCTTTTCAAGCCCATTGTTAAGATCTTTCAATCGGTTGTTTGAAAGAACCAATCTATTAGCTTCATCATGTGTTTCTTGAAAAGCTTCAAGTAATTCACTATAATTTTGTTCATTTAAGGAAGCACATGAACTTACCTCACTTGAACTGCAAGAATCATCATCATTCTCAGCTACCAAACATATGTTTGCTTTTTCATCTTCACTTGATGAAGAACTTGATGATGACACCTCATTTTCATCCCAAGCTATGTAGGCTCTTTTTGTCTTGCCTTTCTTCTCCTTGTAGCTTGTCTTTTTCTCTTTGCTCTTGTTAGGACAATCTGCCTTTATGTGACCTTGCTCACCACAACCAAAACAAGTATAGTTATTTGAATTAAATTCATTGGGTTTCTTGTTTCCATACCTATCCTTGTTGTTGTCTTTGTTGCGTTTCTCTTAAGGAATTTGCTGAACTTTCTTGACAACAAACTAAGATTTTCCTCATCACTATCATCACTTGAATCTTGTTTTCCCTTATGCTTGGATGCTTTCAAGGTTATGCTCCTTGTGTGCTTATCTTTACTCTCTTGAACATTGAGTCTATTCATCTTTAGCTCATGTTCCCTAAGCTTTCCAAACAAAGAGGCAACACTTAATGATGTTAGATCTTTAGATTCGGAAATAGCAGTTACCTTTGGTTGCCATGCTCTATCAAGACATTTCAAGATCTTGATGTTCAACTCTTCTTTGCCAAAGGTCTTGTCTAGGCTCATAAGGTGATTGATGATGTGTGTAAACCTTTTCTGCACCTCAGTTATTGTTTCTCCTTTAAGCATTCTAAACATCTCATACTCTTGGATGAGAGCATGCTTTCTAGCTCTTTTCACCTCATTTGTTCCTTCATGAGTGACTTCTAAAGTGTCCCACATTTCTTTTGATGATTTGCATTGTGAGACCCTGAAAAACTCATCAGAATTTAAAGCAGAGGTTATAATATTTTTGGCAATGCAATCGAATTTGGCCTTTTTGCTTTCTGCATCAGTCCATTGAGACCATGACTTCTCAATGACAGAACCATCTTTTTCAAACTTTGGGATAAAAGGACCATTTTCAATTGCATCCCAAATTCCTTTGTCAAGAGATTCCATAAATATTTTCATTCTAACTTTCCAAAACTGGTAATTCAAACCACAAAACAAGGGTGGTCTGTTAATTGAGGCACCTTCCCCAAACGGTAGTCTATCAGCCATTTTAAAAGATTTTTAGGATCAACTTGAATGACTTTCAAGAACCAAGCTCTTGATGCCAATTGTTAAAAAGGATGACTTTAAACTAGAGGGGGGTGAATTGTTTAAAAGGGTTTTCGCAAACTTTTCAAAACTAGAATGAATTTATTTCAGAAACCAATTGATTCAGCAATTCAGTTAGTCAAAACAGCAAGCAAAAGTTGTAGTACCAGAAAAACAATCGGTTGTTTTAGCGAAACAATCGGTTGTTTATACCAGCAAACAATAAATAAACTGAATTTAAAGAGTTAGAGATAAAGAGATTGTACACAGTTGTTTATACTGGTTCACTCCAAACCAGAGCTACATTCAGTCTTCTCAAAAACCCTGAGGATATCCACTAAGCAATCACCACTTGATCACTTACACAACAACCAAGAGAATGACCTTGAACACCTCAAGAAACACACTCTCCTTGGTCAACACTAAGATTGTTGATCTTGAACACCTTAAGAACACACAGCCAATCTCAGCAAACATAGAAACGAATTGTTCAACAGATTACAAAGATTACACTTGTTACAGATGAATATTTGAAATCAATACAAGTAGAATCCTATTCCAGCACCTTGATCAATCACAAACTTTTAAGCAATCTCAGCACTTTTGAAAAACTTTGTCAAAAGATTGATTCTTAATTCTCAAATCTGTTTTTCTCAATATATTCAAAGATGTAGTTTGTTATCAAATCTTAACAAACTCTTAAATTGCATTAAAAGATTGGTCAAAGCATTTAATGACTGGAGCGTATTCAGTTAAAGCATTTAAAGCTCAGTCAAACACAAAACAGTTTTTCTGTTATGGTTCCAAAACAAATAATCGGTTGTTTCCTCGAATCAATCGGTTGTTTTGGTACTTAACAGTTTCAACCTTTCAAAAACAGTTTTCAATCTTTCTCAAAACACCTAAGTATAAACAATCGGTTGTTTCAACTTAGTTTGAAAAACATTTTTCTTTCATAAAGATTGAGATGTTAATTGCTTGAGATTTAATACAAGGGTGGATTACAACATATAAACTAGCTGATAAAAAAAAAACAACATATAAACTATCCCAGAACAAAGCTTAAACCAGCACAACAACAACAAGCAAAGCAGAGGCTTCAACATCCTTCAAAGGATTTGGATTCTTCAAAACATTGAACACCACTTGGTTCAACAATCTCAACTCCTCTAAATCATCCTTCTTACTAGTTCTTGTACATCCCTTACCCTTACATGTAACTTTTAATACAATGAATAGGATTCAGATTCCAATAAGAGAAAGAGTAGTTAAAGGCTAATAGTTTGTATTTCAACCAGATCTAAGACTTAAGTTGTGATATTTGAGATATCTCTTTTGCATCTACCACCCATTGCCTAAAGATAATATGTTATGCTCCCAAATACACCACATAATCGCCGCCCACATACCTTTCCAAACCATATTCTGTTTGGAAGAAACATGTGGCAACACGAAGTTCTCGAAGTGACATCTCAAATCGTTATGTTGAACGAACTCAATCCCAATCCATCTGAAAGACATGTCGCACACCCTTTGGGTGATGATACACTAAACAAAGAGATGTTGTGATGATTCATCCAAAGCTTGACACATCACACAAATTAAGGGAGTTATCACCCTTCTCCTAGATAAACTTAATTTAGTAGGAAGTCTATCCCAAAAGATCCTCCAAGTTGTTGTTAGGACATTTGGTAGAGCTTTAGCCTACCATAATTGCTTAAAGATGTTGTTATGAGGATTACTAACATGATTTGCTAGGCACTCATAAGCAGATTTCACAGAAAAAACCCCTAATGCCTCTCTTCCCCACACCTGGACATCCTTAACCTTCTTATTCAACCGGATTGTAGAAATCGTCATTAACAATTCTTCTTCTTGTGAGGCTTCCCATTGGAATCTTTCCCTTTTTCACCTAAGCTTCCACCTCCAAACATAGTTATCCCATCCTCCTACCTCTTCCACCCTTTTCCCTTGATCCAGCGATAGGGAGTGCAACCTAGGGTACAAAGTAAGGAGAGCAACATCGCTACACCAAGCATCCTCCCAAAATCTAGCTTGATCCCCTCCTCCCACTTTCCATTCTATTTATTTTTTAAACCTTCCCTATTTTTCGCCTTCACCGCAGCTTTTACATAAGTCTCTCCACCACCAAGATTGATTTTTCAAACTAATCTAACTTCTTCCATTCTCCATTCCATACTTAGACAAGAGAATATCTTTCCATTTCCCCTTTTCTTCACTCATAAGTCTCCACTTCCACTTAGCCAGTAATGTTGCATTAAACTTCCTAATATTTTTGATACCCAACCCACCATCCTCCAGAGGTCTACACAGGTTCTCCTAACTCACCCACGAGATTGAACTCTTCTCCCTTCCCTTCTCCCTTCTCCCCAAGCCCTAAATATTTAATTTAGTTAATATAGTAAATAATTATTTTTTATTTTTAAAATTAATTTATTTAATAAATTTCTTGTAGTGCAATGTAAATATCTCACTCGGGTCAACCACTCATTTCTTATAATTTGATGATAATTTTATTTAATCATCTGCAATTTGATGATAATCTAAAGGAGTGGGGATGATATATCAACTTATACCACTAAGCGACGACAGTGGAATGAAGTTTTTGAAATGAGAATTCATACCGGGCATGGTTTGTTCAATAGTAAGTTATTCAAACTTATACCAGATTCACTTTAGGGACATGCTTTGTTGGCAATAACTTTTTTACTTATACGTGTTCGATTAAAACTAGTTTCAAAAGACACCACATGTTATATATTGGTATATGAACCATTATGCAAGCTTTTAGGATGTCCAAAAGAAACTAAGGGATATTACTTTATAATCTTTTAAAGAACAAAACGTTTTTAAGCAAAGACAAGAGTATTTCTTTAAAATGGAATTTGGTGAAATTAAAAAATGCCAAAAAGTATGATGTGCCTATGATGGAGTAATAACAAACTCCACGTGATGTCATGAAACAAACATAATATTTGCATAAGCATACTAGAATACATAAATCATGAGATATATAATTTTTTCATGACTAATGTTTTTGGAAGGGGTGCTAGAAAAGATTGAGAAAGGGTTGGAGAGGTGGAAAGGTAAATTCTTATCTATGATAGGTAGGGTGTGTCTCCTGAAATCCATACTCACATATATTTCCTTATTCTATATTTCGTGCTTCTATTTGCCCATGTCAGTAATGAAGGTCTTGAAAAGTTTACTGATAAATTTCTTATGGGGATGAGGATTGGAGGGGAGGAAGATAGCATGGGTGTCATGGGATAAGGTGTGTGAGTTTAGAGAGGAGGGTGGGTTAGGAGTAAAAGATATAAGATTTTTAACTTTGCTTTGTTAGGAAAATTGATTTGGAGAATAAAAATAGAAAAGAGTGGTTTGTGGAAACACTAATGTAGAAAAGGTCAAAGACAACTGGTTCTTTTAGTAAATAAACAACGATTTCGAAACCGCTGTCTATCAACACGTAGTCTATTCTAGTGAGGTATAGATAGCGGTTTCAAAATCGCCATCTATAAGTCACATATAGACAAAAAAATATATTCAAAAAAGTAAAATAAAAACAACACCAACCTTAATGTGATGACAACGACCACGGTGGAGGGCAGTAGTGAAGGGCAGCGACGACAACAACGATAACAGTGGAGGAAAAGAAGAGCGCAGTGGTGGAGCAACAAACAAGAACCTTATACAATGAACCAATTGAAGAATAAGCAGTGAAAGAATGGAAGAATGGAGGAAAAATAAAATGAGAACGAAAACGAAAGAATAAACAATGAGGGTAGGAAGAACTTACAAAGGCAGCGACAACAACGATGGAGGGAAAGCGAAGCACGGTGGTGGAGCAATGAACAAGAACCTTAAATAATGAACCAATGGAAGAATGAGCAATGAATCAATAGGAAGAATGGAGGAAGAATAAGCAATGAAGGTAGGAAGAACTTACAAAGGCAATGAGTGAAGAGAACGTTCAAAGAGTTGAAGAGAGAGCGCGAAGAAAAAGAAAGAAAATGCAGAGAACGAAATCATAAGTGGCGCGGAGTTTCGAATTAGGGTAATAATGAGGATATAGACAACAATTGTAAGAGGAATCATTGTCTATTTAACTCACAGACAAAATAGACAACGATTGTTGGGTTAGAACTGCTAACTATCTACCTATTTTAATTTAAAAAAAGTCACCTCGTTTTGATAGACAATGTTTGGTAGTGAAACGCTATATATTAGTTGTCGTAAATAAGCGTTTTTATACTAGTGAAAGACATATTAAAATCCAAGTATGGTAGATGGAGGGGCTTAAAGAGCATGACACGGACCATAAGGAATCCCTATGGTGGAGGGATTTGAGAAAGGTTTGGAATTCAGAAGAACGGGGAACTGATTTTGAAGATAAAGTTGTGTGGGAGTTAGGGGCTGGGAGGATAAAAGGGCGGATAACGAAATCCTAAAGCATAAATACCCAAGATTATACTTTGTATCAACTGTATGTTGTAGTAACTTGTCCCAAGTAGGTAGTTGGAATAATAATAGGTGGGAGTGAAGTTAGAGTGGAGAATAAATTTGTTTGTGTGGGAATCGAATCAGGCTGATCAACTTATGCAGTTTCTAGAGAATAAAAAGATAGTAGAGGACAGGGAGGGAGTAGAAGATACATGGGTATGGAGGGGCGATGAGTTTGTGGGCTTTATCGTGAAATATGCCTATAACATTTTAAAGAATGAGGTACAAGGTGGAGACATGTCTCTTTTTGAGAGTTTTTGGAAGGTAAAGACCCTCCCATCCGCACAAGTCACTGCTTGGAGGGTGCTGCAAAATACTATAGCTAAAAGGGATAATTTGCTAAGGTGAAAAGTATCTCTAGTAAGTGACCAATGTATTATGTGTGGAGAGGAAGAAAAGACTGTAAGTCACATCTTTTTCAAGTGTAAGGTTGCTTGGAGAATTTGAGGTTTGTGTTTGTCTTGGTTGGGTTGTCCATTGTTAATTCATTATGATGCAAAGTCAAATTTTATGTTATTTAGACCTTTAAATATGAATGCATTTGTTTCTATAATCTTCGGGGGAGGGGGGGGGAGGGGTTGAATCACAATTATTGGTGAGATCTGGAAGCACAAGAATATATGCGTTTTTAATAATGAGAGAGTGGATCACATAGAGGTGTTTGTGTAACACAAAGAAATTCAAATTGGGTTCACATACTTTGAATGATGTATGGAACCTTTGGGTTTTATGAAGTACTTAAAAAGTAGTATTTTGATTCATGTGGTTTTGTAATATAATTCTCTATCAAGTTTTGGTAGGGATAAGTTGTGTTTTTTTGTAGGAAGGGTGTGAATGAAGTAAAATGACAGGCTTTGTCACGGTGAAGCTGATGTCATGGCTTGAAGGATGATAAGGGAGCAGAAGATGAATATAGGTAAACTTTTGGATATTTCTACAATAATAAGTGGGTGGTGAATGTTGGTATATGGAAGGATTTCGTGGCAGACAAACAAAGCAAGTTAGTGGGAAATGCTTGAAGGTAATAGGAGGGCGTTGGAAGAATGTGTAGCAGGATTGTTAAGGAAGCAGGATTTGTGATCTGATGTAGAGGAGGGGCGAGGATGCTAGCAACAATACAAATGAGGCTTTTAGTTGATTTGGATGGGTTGGAATGTATTACAAAATAGGGAAGATGAGGAATAGCAAATACACAATCAGCTAGGGGCATAAATATGGAATAAAACATGCAACAATGGCTTGTTGGTGTGCTCTATGATTGGAATAACAAATAGCGGGGTTGTAGCAGTGAAGGAAAAGCTAGGCATGATGTAGCATCCATGAGATACGAGACATGTTCTTTAAAATGGTGATATTGCTCATGGATCAAGATGAGCCCACAATCTCCCATACAACTATTACTACCTCAAAATATGAGAATTAATTAGCAAGAATTCATGAGATCTTACTGATGTCCATGTACAATAACCAAGTATGGACCTTATTGAAGCTACCTAAAAGGATCAAACTCATGAGATAAATGAGAATTTTAAAGAAAAAAATAGAAATGGATGACAAATACATTTAATTCATGATTGGATACAAAAGGCTGCAGGAAGATTCATGGTGTAGTGCGAAAAATATCTTTTTTGATATCAATGCTTTAGTCGATCTTGCTTGCTATTGTAGTATACCATGATTAGAAGATCTAGAAAGTGGATGTCAATGCGACTTTATTAAATGAGATCAATTTCTTGAGGATGTGTACATGACACAACATAGAATTTTGCCATTCTAGGAGATATTCAAAAGGTATTCAAGTTGAAACAATTAATTTATAAATTAAAGCAAGGTTTGGAACCTTTGTTTGATGAAGGATTTATAGAAAAAAGAGAATAATTTTATACATTTGGAGGATCAGACTTATCTTATTGGTATTGTATGTAAATGGTGTACAACTTTTGACAACCCTATCGAACAAAATTCTAAGACAAGGTTGACGACTTGATTTTCTATGATAGAGAGTGGTGAAACAATGTATATATTAGACATCAAGATTTATAAAGGCAAATTGTTGAAGATATTTGACCCAAAGTAAGAGGACATATAAAAAAGAAAGGTGATGAGATTCTTTAATACACATAAATTGAATAAATGAATCTTTCATATGTCACATCGTATATGCTTGTCCAGAATACAATTATCCTTTACAAAAAAAGGAAAGAGATTACATGAATAAGATTTTATATGTATGTACTATTGATTTTTTCATGTTATGACGAGTTTATGAATGAAGAATAAAAAATTAAGTATCATTCCAAGAAGAATTAATAGAAGCATGACTATACAAAATGTTCTTGTAACTAATTGATTTCTTATTTTCTTTGTTTAGGGTTTCTTAGAAATATAATTTAAAAACTAGAAGAATTCAACTTGTGAAACCCATTCGACCAAGTTGTGAGAAGTGAAGGCAAGGAACAAATGACTCTCAAAGTGGCAAACAAATCCTGACAAGAAAAGGCACACATGGGAGATTCTCAGTCAAACTAAATAGGATTTTCTTCAATTTAATTTAATTTAATTTTTAATTAAAAAATTTCCTTACTTTTCACTCAAATTTTCGGATGGCATTTAAACATATCATGGACATATAATTTAAGACTCATTTAGGATTATATTTTAGAACTTCATATGGCTACACATAGTCATCCCGATTCCTTTTGTTTTACTTTGAATCATTAAAGAAATTAGTCAGAATTGGGACACTAGTCTTAAATTTTAGAATCTTATCTTGTTATCCTACAAGTTAACTGGCGATTCACTATTATAACTTATCATATATATGACACCTTCATCATCTTCAAGTGACTCTCTTTCTTCCATCTATCCAAGTTTTTTCCAAATTTTCTTTCCTTTCCAATTCTTATATTGTTCTTGTGTTCTTATTTTATTCATTCAATTTCTAATAACTTCTAGCATGTGTTCATGAGTTGTTTTTTTTTTATTCCTTTAGTTGTTTCCTCATTATTATCTTTTACATGCTAACATTCACACTAATATAATTTTTCTAATTAAATTCATATTTAGCGGAAGACATTTTTAAATTGTTGTTTCAATCCTATTATTTTATAACAAAAGGGATCGAGTTTGTTTTCTAATTATTAAGTTAAGCTAAATTATAATATGAACTTCACTATAAGAAAATGATATATAATAAAATGGTAACAAAAATAAATATTTCTTATTCTTTTGTGTGTATTTACATCACACCATGGATAGGAAATAGGAAATATATATAAGTGTATAGAGATTTTCTTTCTCCAAATTACAAACTAATTAGGTAGGGATTCACTAATCATGAGATTCTATCATTATTAAATTAATTGCATATAATTGCATACAATAGTACAATAATTACATACAATAATTGCATATAATTTGATAATTATTATTTCCTTAATATTCACCAATAGTACATGTCTTATATGTTTTAAGTTTAACAAGCAAATACCAACCTGATTCTAGTGAAGGTTTACAAGACTATTGTACAAAAACACCTTTAAATACTTCAAAAGAGTTAAAGATAAGTGTAGTCTAACTTTGTATTTTGCTTTAAACTTTGAAGTGGAAGAGATCAAAAAGAATAAAATGTTGCTAACTTTATTGCACAAGTTAAATATATAATTGCTTCTAATGGAAAAAGAACAAGATCTTGGATGAAGTTAATTTCCGAGTTGGCACAATTCTTAACATTGTAGACTTTTTGTTATCAGTAAAAAATAAATTGAATAAATAGGGTGTTTAGAAATACCACAACCTTTCATACAAAAAAAAGCTACCTCACATAGTTCTCCAAAACACAACATAGTAATGCTCAGTTTGGATCCGAGTGAATATTATTCACTTAGATAGAAAGACATTGATTTTAGAGAAGGAAGTGTATTTGTATCAACCATGTTGTGAAGAAATGAAAGCGCTAAAAGGAGTGGATGTATTTAAAAGTGTTCATCATAGTTGAGATTTAAGAGGAAAATTATCTCAACAATGACCATTTTGCATTTTGCCCCCAAATAAACTGAGCATAGTGAGACAATGCCAATTTTCATTTTAGTAGTAGATGTATTTTATTTTTGTTATTTACATTTTCTTGTTTTCTGTATTTACATATCTTTACAAAAAATTCAATTTATAATTTAAATTTAAAATTAATTTTAAAATATATTAATTCATTTATTATGCATATAAATATTATAATTGATTATATAATATAATATAATAAAGTAATATTAAATAATAATAATATTTAATAAAGTTATTAATAAAAATAAATATTAACAATTACTAGTAATGAATATATAATTATTTATAATAAAAACATAAATTTATACAATAATAATGTTGATTACAAAAATATAAAATATTATTATCATTTAAATTTGAAATAAAAATTACTTTAATGAAAATTTTGTAAAGCAGTGCCATTTAAATATTATTTATTTTTATATAATAATAATATTATTATTTTATATTTTTTAAAATATTAAGGTTATATTTAAAAAAAATATTTTTAATAGATATTTTAATTCATTTTTTTAAATTATTTTTCCAATGTTTTTTACAATTTTTAATATTATAATTATATAAATAAAAAATTATGAATTTTTTTGACAATAATAAGTAACTCATATTTCTTGTAAAAAAATTATTCAACATTAAAAAAAAATCAAAATTTTAATTAACTCAGATCTATATAAAAAATATCATATTTCATTATTCAAATATTTTTAAAGATATGGGTAATTTTGTAAACTTATATTTTAAACTTTTTAAAAAATAAAAAATTATCTCACAATTGTGACATTACTCACAAATTTTAATAAACTTTTATCGCAAATTCACTCTAAGATACCTGAATATAAACACAATCACTTTTTTCACACTTTCCTTTCAAATCATCACGCATCCATTTCTTCAAATCTTCATATTCCATGCCCTCCAAACAAAGTCCATATCAACATGGACCTACCAATAGCCTATAGCAAAAATCTAAATCTTACACTAATTTAGTATTTTGTTTTTCAAAAAGAGTAACACATTGAAGCTAACCAATTATTTTTAAAACCTATCATTGTGAACTTAATAGATTTCTATTGTGACAACAACAATTATTTTTAAAACCTATAATTGTGAACTTAATAGATTTCTATTGTGACAATAACAAAACAATTACACGTACTAAAGAATCAACAATCCAAACATATTTTTATTAGCTTTCATCTCATTAGAGAGATTAGCAATAAAGAAGATGTGAAGATATGCTATAAATACCAACCCTACAACATAAGCATGTTGGTCACATTATCTATAAAGATTTGACATATGTCTGATTGATTCTAAATTTAAAGGGAAATTGTTGATATATATCCTCTAGCCCAACACTTTGTAATTGGCATTTGTATGTTGCTTTATTTATGAGTCATTTCATTTATTATGTGTGTTGGAGCATGATAGAGTATATACAATGGTTTATTTAATGTTATTCCTAAACTATGCCTCTTTAAATATTTTTATTAATATGGATTGATATTGTGATTAAACTAGTATTCGAATGGACTAATTAATGATAAAGTCATGATAATTAATAAATATTACGAGAGGATAAAATCTACTTAAAATGTAATATTTAAAAATCAAATATATAAACTCATTCATACATTATTGTTTTAGCGTAATTAGTAGTTTTGAGTAAAGTTCTAAGTAGTAAAGCAACTCCTTCAAACAGCCAAAAGCAAAAAAAATTGTAAAATGATAAACAAATTAAAGGTTTGGATCTCTACGAAAACAAAATACCAATCTTTTTTAATACATAACTATGTTTTAAATATGATTGTCTTCATTGGCGATAAACAATGAAAATGTAGCCCACAAACATTGTATGTTTTATACAAGGGTTATATTTATCATATTTTTTTCTGCTAATAAAAAAACAAAGAAAATCTAGCCAATTAAAATCCTTTAGAAATTGAGCTCAAATTTCTTGAAGATGTGTAAGTTCAATAGTTAACCATTTTTTTAAACGAATTTAATTATTGATTAGATTTATAAAATAATCGGAAAAAAGAATATTAAAGAATTAAACTTAATGAAAAATATTAATGAAAAAGATTAATAACTTTTTGTATTATTCTCTCTTTTCTGAGCCGTTCATAAATTTTAATATGATTCCACCTAAGGAATTCAACAAACTGTTAAGATGAAATGATTACTTGAAAATTGAACAATTCATTTCCAACTCATATATTAACATTTTCCTTTATAAATTAATAATATTATATTTATTTTTTATCTTTGCATTTAATAAGTGATTAAGAAAATAATTAATCATGTTCAACATAAGATTAAAAAACAAATATTAGGGTCAAACATTTCTGTGGGAGTTACATATTTTGAAATAACTTAGTCCTAGCTAGGTATGTGAATTCTTAACAAAACCGCTTCACCTCTATTCCAGAAACCCAAATCATCATATCCTCACTTCAGCACCATAGATAATTGAGCATGGAAGAATCATACTCTATGCTGGAGGATGCAACAACCATGGAACCAACCATGTTAACCACTCAAGGCACTTCCAGGAATTGGAATCAAGAGTCACTGCTACTCCATCAACACATTGTGTCTCCACAAATGGAAACCACTTCTCAAGGCTCAATCAACAATTCCACCTGCACTTCATCCCTCCAATATGATGTGTTATCCCTTTTAGAGGGAATAATTAACGAAAAACACATAGAAGAAACCCTAATCCAATCCAAGCTATTCTCGTACAATGTTGGGTCAATTGCAGCCACAGCAACAGCAACATCAACGTACGTGTCACCTTCGGTACTTTGCTTTATAATAACACACTCAATTTTGTTTTTTCTTATTTGAAATGCTGTAGCAGGATTATTAATGAGAGGGAACGAAGTGATTGTGAGGAGAATGATCGAAGACAGCGTGAAGCATGTCTTGATTTGGTTGCAAAAACAATTGGTAGCAAGAGCTCTGTGTATCGAGGAGTAATCAAGTATATATGATTCTCTTTCAAATAATTAAGCTATTGCATTAGTTTCTATTTTATTTTTGTAACCTTAACGAGAGGAAAAATTAATTTTGATGTAGGTGCAACGATGATCGTTTCGAAGCATTTGTGTGGGATAACAGCAATCCAGGGGAAAGAGGAAGAACAGGTTGAAATAGCCTTTAGAACATATATGTTTTCAATTCTCCATTTATTTGCTTTATCTCACTAACTTGATTTGATTTTTGCTTGTTTATGTCTGCATCTTCTTCATCAACTATTGCAGTTTATATTGGTTAGTACAATTTGCTTTCCTGCATCAAAATGTTGGTTATATTAATGTGAATAGCAGATGATAAATCTTGGTTTTTGAGTGAATCTTTCTTTGATTTTTCCTTGTTTTTGTTGGAAGGTGCTTACTCAAATGAAGTCGACGCCGCCAAAGCTCATGATTTAGTGTCAATCAGAATAGGGGGCTTAAAAGCATTAACGAATTTTCATGTATATGTCATTCATTATAGATACATTTATGAACTTCATAAATATTTTGTGGTGGATTTTTATTATCAATTATTAATAATTAGTTCAATTCCTTCTCATATAGCTTACTATTATCCGTAGGTGAGATGTTATTCCAAGGACATGGATGAAATGCGAAAAATGAGCAAATGGGACTATCTTTGTGCTGTTAGAGGGTAAGATGTGAATTTTGTGTATCTTCTTATGCAATACTGTTATATACTTTGTAAAATATTTCTAAATATAAAAGAAAATATAGATCTTATGTTAAATTTTCATAAATATTCTCAAGAGTCTTCCTCACAAATTCAAATCAACTTATACATATAGACTTATTTGGAGAGTTAATATCAATAAAGAAAGAAGTTTTATAAAATTAAAAAGTGATATATAGACTAAGAAAAAAAGTTAGATATAACAAATTTCTATTACTTCAATGAGTTAAGTTTAGAATCTTTCAATTCAATTTTTTTAAAACTATTAATTGTATTTCTTTATTTTTTCAAGTCTAACTATGTAAAATTGGTTTTTTTATTAAATAGGGATTTAAATCGTCATTGCTACTGTAATTGTGATTTACTGTGATACTTCATATTATATGAAATTATGGTTGATATTAACATGGTAGAAAATTACATATAAAATACTGTTGTTCTTATTGCCAATACAATTATGATGAAAAGCATCTTACCATTGCAAACCATTTTTGAAAACATTCTGCCAAATATCAGTGTCCTTTTTTCTAACAATAGAATGAAAGTTAGGATTATTTATATTATGTATGGTTGTGATTATCCCCCAAAGAAAGAGTTCCACTCAACTGTGGCCTCCAAATATATGTTGTTTTTTCTTCTTTTTACCCTCACTCGTTGATCAACTAATATCGCTCCTTTGTATTTATTTGCTTAGCATGGCAAAAGCCAAATGATTCTTTAAAAATGTCAACCATTAGTATGAGTTCATAATTAAGATAAAGAAATTCATGATTGCATGGAACCTTGAAAAAATATCAGGTTGGGCAAGGGCTATACAGACGCTGATTCCCCTTTCCGTGGCGTCTACAGGTTTGCATTCCTTCATTCTCTCTTTCATTTCTTTACTCTCTCTCTCTCTAATTCCTGCCAGAAACAGGGTTCCGACAAGCAGGAAATGGGAAGCAAGGCTCGGTCGTGAAGGGTCACCAACCATACACTTGGGAACTTATTGTGAGCTTCCAACTCTTCAAATTCATGTTGTAATTTATGGCACACTGAATAGATAAGCATCAACATGCATGTGTTTATGAGAACAGTATATAATGATTAGAATATTTTTGTTACACTCTCTAAATATAATATGATTGTCTACTTCAGACACTGCAGAGGATGCAGCGAGAGCTTATGACATTATATCAATAAAACTGAAGGGAGGGGAAGCAATTACCAACTTTGAATGGAATTCCTATGAAACTGAGGGCATAATGGAGAGTGTGATTACTCAAGCAACGGATGGATCGATTATTCTGCAGAAAGAAGGAAACAATAAACAAACCGAAGCATCTTCTCAAAACAGCTCTTCAGTCCAATGCCATCCTCAACCACCGAGCAACCCATCCTTTTGTCGTTGCTGCAACAGCCAAATTCTCACACCAAGCAACCCTCATGCTCTTGGTGCCTTTGCTGATACTGCTGGAAATAGTGGAAGTGACAATTCAACTGGTAACGATGCTGTACAGTTTCGAAATGAGAATGCAACACAGCAACAGCCACTTCAGACTCAGAGGCAAGTGAGTTTTAACGAGGGCTTTAATCAGAACCTTGTCAACAACAACAACAATCAGCTTCCAAATCATAATGCAACACAGCAACAGTCACTTCAGACTCCAAGTCAAGTGAGTTTTAACTATGGCTTTAATCAGAATCTTGTAAACAACAACTACAACAACAGTAACCAATTTCTGCCTCAGAGTTCTAACCTTGCTTTGCCTGCTCCTGGCATCCGAAATCTAGAGTTAGAAAAGTGTGTCCGTTTCCCTGATTGGCGATCAGGTTTCGGAAAGAAGTTACTAGGGGGGGACATGGAATTGGAACCTTTAAGCAGTATTGCTTCCCTCAGTGTGCAACCTCTACCACAAGTCACGCTGAATGGAAGTACAGGATCAACACAGCTATACCCACCTGCATTGCACCAGAGTTATGAGCATCAAAACTTGAACTCCTTCTCCTCTGATAGTTTTCAGAATCCTATTTCTGAACCAAACAACAACGGCTTCCAAAGTCCAATTGATTTGGACATCAGAGATTATCTCAACAGGTCTTATATAGAAGACACTGATTTCACATGTGATTATGACATGTTTTCAGCCATGAATGGGGTAGATAAGACCTCCAGTGCTGTCAATGCTAGTAGCTTTACATAATTTGTCATTTGTCTTTCAAAGCGGATTCAAACTTTGGCTCAAAGTGTATGGTTTGAATAAGTGAACGTTAATCACTCTTTTTTCAAGTTTCTCAAACTCAGAATTCTTTTACTTATTTTCTTTTTTTTCAGCAAAAATATATAACCATATAAATGTATTGCATACTTAAGTTGCTTCAACCCTTCTAAAAAAGAAAAGAAAATAAGACTTACATTAAAAAGTGGTGTTTCACACCCACTACCTTTAGCCTATTATGATAATTACATTTTCACTACAAGTTCAAAAATAATATAGTACAATTGTTCAGCCAACCCTCTCTACAGTTGTAGTACAATAAGCCTCCAAAAGCATCCTAAGAAGAAGGCAACAATATCCTGGCCATTTGGAATGTGAACTCTAAATACATAATGCCTATAAGCAGCAACAAATGTTGGAACCAAATAGAGGACACTTGCTACAGATTTATATTGAAGAGTTGTGATGCTTCCACCTTTTGCAGTTTAGAGTTGGTCCAGGACTTTCTTCAATAATATCGATTCTGCACTAATCCTTCCACATACATCATAATAAGATTTTTCTAGGCTAAGCAGTCTAATAAGGTTATAAACCCCTCTTTTGTTGTTCTTTTTTTGTGAATACATTGACATATGTGTATCTTTTCAGGCATTGGGTACTTATATTGAGGGATGTTAGCGATTTATGGAAAAATATCTTTGTGAATAAGTAGGATATCACCTTCAATTACAAAAGTGAAAATCACATATTGAATATATCACATATTGAATATATCACATATTGAATATATCACATATTGAATAGTTGATGATGATGAAGTTTGTAATCTACGTGGACCGAGTTGAATGATTTGTCAAAATTTGAGGAAGATACATGATCTCTTGATTATTTTTTATATAGTGAAAAATTATATAATATGGACTTGATATGGATAAATACTAAACATTCCTACTGTGTCAAAAACTTTTAAAAAAGGAACGAACAATCATTTAGAGGAGATGATATGTGATGTTGATGAAGAAAATATGGCATGGACGTAACTTTTGTCACTTGTTTCTCATTTTAGTGTAATAGGGAAGTTGCTTTGTTTGAATATCATTTACTACATGAAAAATATCATTTGAGTGGGTATTATACTTTTATGACTATTGCACATGTGAGTCAAATGTTTCATGTCTTTAGTGATCAATTCAATATTGTGTTAAAATGACATACAACAAATAAGAAAACAATGGATAACATTCTTTTTGTAGTGTAGTTAGTCTTATTCTCTTGTGTTTAGTTAATTTTTATATTAGATTAGATATTTTTTTTATAACTTTTTGCATTTCTTTTAAGCTAAAACCAATTAAATTAAAAAAAAAATCAAAATTACATTGAACCATGCAGTAGACGTAAATGCACGTTGAACGTTACCAAGTTCGACATCAATTTATGTTAGTAAATGTATGGTCTAACATAAATTTTTGAATTTTGTTTTGTACTTTTTAAATATTCATTTATGTTGATCAATTTACGGTCCAACATAAATATGCACATTTTTAATTTGGATATTATATTCGAAGTAAATTTACATTTCTTGTATCCACGTCGAACTCTTACATGACGTAATTAATTCTAAATATCATACGTATAAAAGATCATTTACTGATCAATTTTAGCGATTGAAATGAATTGATTGCAAATTGTCATTGAAATAGCGACCAATTGTATTTTGGTTATAAATTAGTAGAAATTAGCACCCAATCTAATTTTTTTTCGCAAATTTATACTGATAGCGATCGATTTGATTTTGGTCACTAAATCCCTAAAAATCAGCTATTGAAATTGGTTTTTGTTGTTAATTTGCACTGTTTTAGCGATCAAAATCAAATTGATCACTAAATACAAATCTATCCCTACAAAATAGTTACCAATTTGATTTCGATAACTAAATCTCTACAAATTAGTGACTGAATTTGGATTTTGTCACTAATTTACATTGATTTAGCAATCGAAATTAAATTGATTGCTAAATAGAAATATACCACTACAAATTATCTACTGATTTAAAGAACGAGTTATAATTATTTTATTATTATGATTATGATTATGATTATTATTTTTATTTATTTATTTATATTATTATTATGAATATTGTTTTGATTATTATTAATATAGTAATAATATTAATTTTAATAATAAGAAATATAATAGTAATAATATAATAACATCACAATAACTATTGTTATAATGATAATAATTATAATAATAATTATAATAGTTATTACATGATAAAAAAATTTGGTGTAGTGATTATAGAACATGGTTTGATTCCTCTAATACATTGTTAATTAATAATAATAATTATTATTATAGTTTCAAATTAATCATTAAAAATTATCTAGTTCTACTTATTATATTTAATATTATTAGCAATAAATTGATTATTAAATTTTGATTGTTGAGTTGGTCTCATAAAATTAGGTGAAATAAAAAAGTTGTCGCTATGTGATTTACAATTAAGATTTCTTGCTATCCTCCACTTATAAAACATCTTCTACAATAAATATTTATTACATTGAATATATAATAATAACTACAGTAGTTAATATTTTCCTGCAAACTTAATTACACAGCAGGGAGATTTAAAAAAACCACGGTGTTTAATATTTTTCTTTTGCTTTTAATATTAATTCAAGGCTTCAACTTAATTCTTTATCACATATAATTTATTATTTTCAATTTTAAATTTTTAAACGCAAATTTCAATATATTTTAAGAAAGTTAATAATTAAACGTATAAAAATATAATAATATAATTATTTATCATAAATCTGAAGTAAATACCTATAAAAGTAATCAAGAACATATGGTAATTAATATGGTATGAATAAAAATTGTGATATAGGATTAACATTTAAATTTTCATTTAGACAACCTGGCTAAGACTAGGAACAAGAAAATGCCAAATTTGACGACCTGGCTAGGACCACTTTTTTTAATTATTTGTTTTACTTTCTCGGTGTATTTGTTTCAGTTTTTAAAAATAAATCAAAGACTAAATAAATATGATTAAAAGCCGAAACTATTTTCTAATTCCATTTACCACGAGTTTAAATTATGATGGACAATCAAATTATAAATTTTAGTAAGAATTAGAATCAAATTCGACCAAAGGGTGGTAAAACAGACTGGGCGTCTTGCGTTTGACCTACAAAATGTGGATCGGGTTGACCCGGAGTGCTAACTTATTTTACTTGCTCACCCCCACATAAGAGGTAACTTGTGGGTCTGTGGACCAGTTCGCATAAGAAAAATATTTTTTTTTAAAATTAAAATTTAATTAATTATAAAAAAAAACTTATTTCTACCACTGAAAAATTAAAATTTTATTCGTGTTTCAATTATTCAATTAAGATAAAAATATAGATTCAAGTATGAGTGTTGTTAGAAGACTTGCTTAAAAATAATTAAAGTTTTGTTTTGTATATATTTTTTCTTATATATGTATGTAAATGTATAAGAGTACCTTATGAAAGTTTTGCTACAAAATATTTTAATGAAGATGATTAATTTTTTAACTATCCTATTGAAATCTTTTTTTATATTATTTTTTTATTAACAAATTTTAAATATAAGACTTTACTTAAAACTAAATTCAATGTCATTCTTAATACTAACTCATTTAGATGATTAAAATAAAATATTTCTTTTTTTAGTGCACTGAATTCAATTTTTTTAAAAAAATAAAGTAAAGGTCACTTTGCAATAATGGATGAATGAGTATGATTTTTTTTTTTTAAAAAGTTAAAAATAATTATTTTTTTATTTATGCAGGCTAGTGGACCAACCCGCTCTATCCCGCTGTTGACCCACACAGACTGTGGACTGACTCGCATGGCCCGCCTGCATTGTCATCCCTAATCGATAGTTCACTGAATAAAACTCATGATGAGTGAGAGTTGCTTCACCTACTCATGAAAAAAAATTAAAAAAAACTTTTAATACAATTCAGCATAATTATAAAAAAATGGGGTGAGGGAACTATATGTAATCCACATGTTTCCCTTCTCTTTTCTAGCTCTTATTTTTCTTCATTTATTTTCTCTCAAAATCAAAATCTATTAATTATGGAGTTATTTTCTCAATATTATTATTACTATATAAAATTAATTTAATAATTTATTACTTAATTTTTCATTATTATTAGTTAAATCTTTTTTATTGTAGGTGAGGAGGATAAACAAGATATTTTAGGAGATAAATATGTATTTTCTGTTCATGACTTTAAGTACAATGTTATAGAAGTGCAAGATTAATGAATTGATGTTGGATAATAATTTATATTTTTATGAATTTGAATTGTAATTTTAGTTTAAGATGATTTTGGATTATATTTATTTGAAGTTTGAGTTACGGAAGAAATATATTGGATTCATTTTTAAAATTATTTACATTTCATTTAGATGTTATGTAATTATGATATTTAGAGTTATCAGATATTGTTTTATATATATATTAAGATATGTTAGGATGATTATATGATAATTATGTGTATATTAATATAATATTATTTTTGTGTTATGGTCTATTTATCAGAGACACTACACGGATATTGGTACGACAAAAAAATAATGAGATACGTATAATCTCTAAAATGTAGAACACGAGGATATATATATATATATATATATATATATATATATATAAATAAGGATATATATATATATATTACATAATTATTAATTATATAAATTGATAATAAAAATTTATATGCACAAGTATGTTTCAATTGTTTTTTAACAGAAATATGTTTTTTCATGGCTAGTTCAAAAATTTGTTCCTTATTTTTATAATCATAATAAAAATTTATACAATAAATTTGAGTTTTAAAAAAATTAATATATATATTTTTTAAATTATGTTAGAACTAGAATTGTTGTAAAAGTTTTATACTCGGTATGTCCATCATAAACACAAACACATCAGGTGTGTACAAACTTCCTAGGTTATTAGAACTTGCTTTCAATTTTTATATTAGAAATATACGTTGAATATATATTTTAATAAACTAAAAAATGAGTTAGGTTGAGTTGGTCCACTAAGTGGACAACCTATGGTGGACCCAATAGTGTTTTCTGTTTTAATTTGTAAAATGATTTTTAATATTTGTAGACAAAAATATAAAAAATGGTTTTTTGTCTTTAACTATAAAAACATTTAACTATAAAAACGTATGCTTAATCTTTAATTAAAAATTACAATTTGTTAAAAAAATTGATTTTTATTATTCAAATATAATTTTATCTCTTAATTATCAAAATAAGTAAGATTTTAAAAAATTAATAAAATAAGTAAATCGTATGATGTCATGACTTACTTAAGTTAAATACACTAAAAGTTGTATGTCACTTTGTTTATACTGAAATTGTGTTACAAATATACGACTTATTTATTTCAATAATTTTTTAAAATTTTATCAATTTTAATAATTAAGAGATAAAATTTTATTAAATTGATAAAAAATATTAAAAAGGGGACATATATTTTTACTAAAAACAAAAAATTATAAAACAAAAAATACCTCTATATGGTTAAAAAAGGAAATATAGATTCTTAAAAGTAATCATTATGTTAATTTACACAGTTTTTTTTACAGTATGTGACAATGATAGCAGGATTTGTTACAGTATGTGACAATGATAGCAGGATTTGGGTGACAATGAGCTTGGTGACTCAATTCCTTATATACCACTATTTACACATTTATTTTTTCATCTAGCATCTTTTTGTTTTTATTTTCTTATCTAGTACCCTTTTGTTTTTATTTTTCTATATAGCATCTTTTAAAAAGTAAAAAAAAAATAAAAAAATGATAATTTTAATTTTGAATGCTTTAAAAAATAAATATTTTTAATGTTTAAAATAGTTAGAAATATAATTAATGAATAGAGAAAGAAGTTTTTACAAAATAAAAATAAAAAAATAATAAATTAAAAATTTAGTTTACATTTTTTATTTTAAGAATGAAGAAAATAAAAAATTAAACCCTACAACAACATAAAAGTTGAATCTATAAACAAAAATTAATATTTATTTTTATTATTATTGATGATTTAATTTCAAGTAAAAAATACAGAACATAATTATAAAAAAAAACAAAGTCAATTAGTATTAATTAGTAGTGGACACAGATAATATTGAAGTGTCTAACTTAAATGCAAAATCCTAAAAAAA
Organism: Phaseolus vulgaris; assembly: GCF_000499845.2. Classification (NCBI taxonomy): domain Eukaryota; kingdom Viridiplantae; phylum Streptophyta; class Magnoliopsida; order Fabales; family Fabaceae; genus Phaseolus; species Phaseolus vulgaris. The sequence goes on from NC_023759.2 coordinate 37,807,149, forward strand.
ACTAATGCAAATGCGACACTTAATGCTTAAAAATGAGAAGAAAAAAATATAAAAATAAATAAATATAGAAAATAAAAACAGTAACAATAAAAATAAAAACAAAAAAGCAGAAATAAATAAAGAATGACAAAAAAAAATCTTAAAACATAAAAGATATAAAATAAAAGCAAAATAAGATAAAGATAAGAGATATAAGGTGATATTAAATAAGTATATGTTGAACATAAAAGGAAGATAAATGAGAGATGATCATTCATTTAATATTTTCTTCAATGGTACATTAAATAGTTTGTGTGAAATGAAACATAATTAATGACGAGAAATGAACTAGTAATGTTAGAAGACGTTCTTTTTGTGTGTCCTGGTGTTTGACAATATGAACATTTTTTATTTTCTTCATTTTAAAAAAAAAATAAACTAAACATTTTTAATTTTTTATTTTGTAAAAATTTGTTTCTTTATTCATTAATAACTATTTTAAATATTAAAAATATTTTTTTTAATGCATTCAAAATTAAATTTATTAATTTTTTTAATTTATTATTATTATTATTTATTTTTGAAATAGTGCTGGATAGAAAAAAAAAGTGTTAGATAGAAAAATAAAAATAAAATAAAAGTGGCAGTATAAAGAATAGAATTGAATATAATGTTTAAAAGCTGAAAATAACGAAAAAGAAACTGCTCTGGGTACGTTAGAGTGAGCGTTCACTTATGATAATAATGAACCTCGAGACATAGATAGATACACGTTGGAAATCCTTTGGAAAGTGAGAATTAAGGTCTAGAAAGGATATCAAACACACACTGATCCATGTAATTTGTCGGAACATTGTACTTCTCAAAACAAGAAAATGATGAGCACACAGAAAATCTCAATAAAAGGTGGCAAAGAGAAATAGAGATAGATACAATCGTACTCTTGTTTTCTCTTCTGAGGTAAAAGTACTGATTTGGTTTCTGTTCTATATGTAGATCTCAATCCCTAACTTCCTACAATTTACAAAATAAGAACAACAACTGTTATTAATTTATCTTTTTTGGTGCAGCTTTTCCGATCTTAGCAAACAATCAGAGTACATACATCAACCGAATCAGATCCTGGGCGAAAATTCTTCTTAGAGCTTCTGAGACTCTTGCATTCGTTAGTAAGAACAGTTAAGTAGGCGCAAACTCATTTTGAAAATTTTCAATGCATGTAATTATTTTACCCCTGTTTCAAATCGTTTACTCATAGATCAAACTAAGATGCAAAAATCTTGATTTTCTTCAGCACAGGTTTAATTATTGTCCAGGGTTAGCACCTAGCTAGCTGAGGCTGTTAAATATTTGATGTGTATCTAAGGAACTCAATTATTTTGTTGGATAAAACTCACAAAAACATAATCATTCACACACCCAAGAATTCCTAGATGGAATATACGTGATTTGACTCTTCTTACGTACTTTTCATATAATATTTGTCCCAAAAGTATTTAACTGTTTTAAAATTGATTAAAATATTTGTAATTCAATCTCAATTGTATTACTTACGGTTTTTGTTTTCGCAACAGTCAAGAATACAAACTTCTTTCAACTTCCATTTACATTTTTCCCTAATTAATTTTTTTAATAATCACTTCATAAAAAAAGTGTCTTCTTCTCAAATTTACTCTCATTGTTGAGATTCAAACCTTACATTTGAAAAGCTGGATGAGTCCATCTTTCATTCTCACACTCCCTATTCCTTTCAATCTTTCCTCTTACGATTTGCAAACTTAAAATGGTAAAATTGCCTTCGAGTTTTGAAAGTGTCAAACATCGTTCCATCTCTACGAATGTGCTCAGAAGCTGCAAAATTCACTACTCATTTCGATTTAGCAGCCTTCTTAGTTGTTGTCAAATGCAAATTTCGTCATGTTTAATGCTTTTGACCATGTTAATCCAAAAGGTTTCATCATCTTCGTTAATAATTATTATTCTTTTAAAGTCCTCTCTCATTTGTATGTAACTTTTCTTTCTAGAATAGTGACATGACATGTTATTGATCTCGTTGTTGACATGATTGATTTGGACCTTCCTCTGGAACACTCATCTTACTCCTCCCTCATTCAAACTCCTCCACAACTAGTGCATGACCTTCATATGAACACCCTCATTTCTCATCATTCTCTCATTTTCCCTTTAGAACAGCAGTACCTAGTCCAACCTCAATGTTGCCCTTATCACAGATTTGCAATCAACAATGGACAAAAGCTGGTTAAATTTCTTACTGCTGTCATGGACCATATCCATTTTGAGTTGATACAACTCCGTTTTTAAACATATACAAATTGTCAACAGCTTTAGGGCTTCTCCAAGGGCATTCATCAATGTTGTCTTCTTCAACATGTTCCAGTTGATTTTAGGAGCAGGAGCTAATCAAATTGTACTGATCATAGTGTTGTCATTATCTCTCAAGTTTGATTTTCATCTTCCAAAGCCTACCGAATCATAAAACTTATTTCTTCACTTAAACTTTTCTCACGCATTGCTCTTATACACCATATTGTTGGAAACACACACACAAAACGAAATCACCCACACGCCAAAAATCTTTAGATTGAACGCACAAATATTAATGTGGTTACCTTTTATCTATTTCCATAAAACCTTCTCAGAAGTATTTCACAAGTACTCACACTCACTCATACTTACTCTTTTCTCTTGTTTTTTAATAGAATAATTCTTCTCCTTCGATGATCCCTTTATATTGCAATAAATTTACTTCATTATGGATGAGACTCGCCTTTTGCTAATCTTCCTATGTTAGTAAATTCTCCAAAAGATAAGAAACATACTCATCTTGACTTTTCAGTTATTTTCAATTATTTGAAAATCTTATTGTTTTTTTTTTCAACAAATTCAAACCACGAAAATGTTAGTTTGACGTGTTTCAATTTTATTAATTATTTGGGTTATTCCTAAGTATTACATAATAAATCAAATAAAGGATTAGAGTGAGAATATTATAAGTTTAGTGTGTAATGAATTAATAAAATCTATAACTAGAAGGGTTTATTGCCAAAATTTTAGACCGAAGTTGTTAAACTCAATTCTTAATTTATAATGACTGATACAATTACTACAATAAATTTATTAAATAAAAACTTATTTATAGAAAAAAATAATCATTGTGACTGATTTATAAAATATTTCAAAAAATTAAGGATTATTATTATTATTTAAATTATGTTATTATAGTATCGTTGAATAAGCTCTTTAACTGGTAATTAAAGTCTCTGAAATTAGCAGTATTTTAAATTTAAATTCTAATTTTAGTCTTTATTTACTTTAGTGACTAATTCTTTAAATTTAAATATTGTTAATATCTTTTAGTGAATATATAAAGATAAAGAGATTAGCTATATCTTTACTGATAGTACTATTAGTTGTCATCTCCACACAATTAACAACAATATTTTGTAAGACAAAAAAAAAATAATAATAAAAGAGTTTGGAGAACTAGTCTAATACTTACTAAATAAATCTAGGGAAAAAAACCCTATTATTACTTAAGGTAACCGCATTAAACTGTTGGTTTTAAAAAAAAAACTTATAGAGGTCATGCTTTACTTTCAGTTCAGGGGAGCACACACTGAAACTAGAAGTTCAATTCATAAAAGTACCTGATGGTGTTACATGTAGATGATAGTTTAAATCCTTCAAAAAGATAATGCCTATTGAAACAGAATTTAAGGGATTTCAATATATTTAATTCTGCTTGTGGAGCTGGATATTCTTTGGATTTAAGCTTATTGGCCATGAGATATCACATTTATTTAGGGCTTGGTATAGAAAAAAAACATTCTGTGTTATATTTAAAAGGAGAGGATAAAATGACAGGGATTTTAATGAAGAAAAAAAAGAGAAAGGAAGGAGAGGGAAGGGAAGAGTCTCCTAGTTTGTTTGCTTAGTACAGATAAGGAAAGAAAAATAATAGTATAACCATATTAAAACTATCCATGCCCTAACCACATGCCAAATTTTGTGTTCATTTACTGCGTTTCTTTGAATCCCTAACTTTTACAATTTTTTGCTTTATCTTTATTTTCTAAAGAAACAGATCAATTTTGTTTTGGCAGGTAGGCCTTTATTCAAAATTCATGGTTACTTTACTGAGAGTAGTTTTCATTTTGTTCTCTTTAGGATTTCTCGTTGTTATAAAAAAGAAAGCCAAAAAAAAGATGTTTCCGACTGCTGCTGCTACTTCTGAAGGATCCTCAGTTTCGGGTCATGAGAGGAACGAGTCTCATCCATATGAAGGAGTTCGAAAGTACATATACAGTACTCCGTTTATAGTCTGCATAAACTATTCTTTATGGCTTTGACTATTAAACTGACTAATATGGGTTTTATGTGACTCAGAGTCACGGATAAATCATTCTATATAGCTGAAGTACGTGAGAATGATGAAACCAAGAGCGAGGAAATAAGTAAATTTTTATGTACATTAATTCAGAATTTCCATATTATACGTAATTTGAGGGGGGGAAATATCCACCACTTGATAAGTTCAAAATTCTAATGTTATGTTTACCTGTATCTTGCAGTACATCTTGGTGAGTCAAGCAACATTGTTCAAGTACTTTTTATTATGACTTCAAAAGGGGAAGTGCAATGATTAATGCAACTCTGATAACTTTAACTATGGTTTATGAATGGGAACATTTCAATAAAGTGCAAGTTGATGAAAACGTGTTTTTATACTTGCACTATTCTTAGCAAACATTTTTTTATGGGAAAAAAAGTGTAATTTTATTATTATATATGTGCAGGTAAATTTGACAATGAGGTAAATGCAGCAAGAGCTCATGACTTGGTGGCCCTGAAACTTGGGGGATCCGGTGTAAAAACAAACTTTCCAGTAAGCTAAGTTTCTATTAGATTTATTTGCCATTCCAAATATGGATGCATATATAATAATAACAACAATAAATAAAGTAAAAAGATAAAACTTTGCAGCACTTATAATTTTAAGATGAAACTTTGGCATATGTGATAGATGAGTCCATGCACATATATTGTCCAACAATACCTTTTGTTGTTCCAGGAAAGCCAATACAAGGCAGTGCTGGAGACTATGACTGATATGTCTAAAACAGAAGTTGTCGATTCTGTCAGAATGTAATATCAGAAAAGAACTCTTCAGTGAACCACTTAAACTCCTAGTTTCCTTTGTTATCAATTCAATCATTTTCATTTCCCCTACTAAATAACGTATATTGATCAGTGCAAATCATTTTGTATCCCTGTATATATCTATAGGTTAAGTTTCAGTTTTATGAAGTCCATCTCCATGTTCCGTGGAGTCTCCAGGTATACACAAAAATATAGCTAGTGGTCTTTTAATTTCTAGCTATATATATTCATCTCTTTCACTCGCTTCTACTTATTTTAATCAGAGATTTCTCTACTGGGAAATGGCAAGCATATTTGGACAAAGGCAACGACGATCGCATCTTCCTTGGATTATTCGGTGAAGTCTTTTATATGTTTCATAGACGTATTCTATATAGTATTTTTTTTAAAGTATTATTAACATCTAAACTGTTTAAAGCATTGATCAGTTTCTGAGTTTTCAATTATATAAACAGACACAGAAGAGGAAGCAGCTAGGGCTTATGATTTTGCGAGCATAAGGTTGAAAGGGCTCAGCGCCATTACTAATTTCAGTATCAGGTTTTATGATGTTGATGCCATTTTGCTTGGGCAAACTGATGATGAAAAAATGGTATATGAGTCAAAAGTCACTGTCCCTGTGGAAGATACGCAGCATTTTGAAGTGTTTCAGAACATTACTGGCCAAGGCTCTTCAACAATGGTATATGGTAGTAATGAAGGCAATCTGAACAGGGTGGGAGAGGAAGAAGTTGAAATGCCGTTGATGTCAGGAAACACAGAAGAACAGGCAAATTCTGTGGCATTGGCCTCATTAGAAGGAAATAGCTCCACTACAAATGTGCCCTTACAAAGAGAAAGTGACACTACAAGAAATGTGGACAGAAGTGGAGGTCAGAGAAGCACGGCCAGGGAAAGGTTCAATGCTTATAAGAAATTCATCAAGAGGCCTAGACCAAGTTGAAGTTATGTTAGTGGACAAGTTCAGAATTGAGACTGTGATTGGACTATTAACTAAATTTCAATGTTGAACAGCTTTCTCTGTCAAACAATTTGTTGTCCATTTGTTGAAGTTAAACTTTAATTGCACACTACACTAGTGCAAGATCTGGTAAGAGCTTGCATGCATTGCCTGCTCTTTTTGTCCTTATGCATGTTTGGTTTGAAGTTAATTTATATATATACCATTTAGTATATACCTATCTTGGAAGAGTGGATACATTGTGATCCTGTGATTCTCCAAGCGTGTGCATCATCTTTAATATTTATTTTCAAACTATAAATTATTTTTTTTCATACAAGTTTTCGTTATTTAGTGGTATTTTGCTTCCCATGTATGGTAAGATATAGAGCTTAATTTCTTGCTGTATTAGGATTTCTTTGTTCATGGTCATGGTCATTTTACTTAAGTTGGTTCTTTGAATGAAGCGTGTACAATTTTCTTTTCTTTGGAAATTTTGTGTGATCAATAGAAAACGAAATATTGATTTAACAGTGTTACAAATAAAATTATTATTGTCGTTCTTTGGGAAAGAATTCCTTATTCAGGTTTGTGTGTAGGACTACTTTAAGGTTAATCTCACATTTAAGGTCAAAAATATGAAAGTAACTAATTAAGATAAGCTTCCATCCACTTTCACACTTGCACTGGATTTATTTTGGGCGATTCAAAAGAGAAAGATTTGTGAGGGATATCAGTACTTTTCTTCTTTGTTTGAAGAGATATTAAAAATAAGAAGTCGTAAAAATTCATGGCCCGCCAAATTACAATCCTCTCATTTTAGTTATGATTCGAGATGGAAATTTTACATTTAGTATGCTTAAAAATTAAATATTTTTTATAATATAATTTTTTATTAAATAATAATTAATATTTTTATATTTTAATTAAATTTGAATTAGTTTTTATATAAGTTTGAGTTAAAATTGTGTACTAGAAAATTTCAATTTTTTTTATTTATGAAAACTGTTGGACTTTTTTGGAAAGTGTATCTTATGAGTAGAATGTTGTACTTCCTCGGACTGAAAAGTTTATAGAAATTTCATTATCTTGATTAAATGTTCTTTATAGTGCATCATAATGGTTTGCATAATATAGTGATAAAAGTGTAGTGTAAAATATGGCAAAATAAATAGAGAAGCTGTTGATATTGGATTTCATTTGTTAAGAATTCCGTAACCTACCCATACATGTATCATTTCAATCATGTAATTTACTCAATTCAAATTTCCAATTCAAGACAACTCTTTGATATTGATCAAAGAACTTTAAACAATGATCAATTTCATGATGATCAAATTAATGCTCTTGCATTAATTTCAGAATTTATATGCATTTTCCAATGCCAATCAAACTTCAAATGTAATATATAAAGAACAAAATCATGGAAACTAGTGTGTATATATATATATATATATATATATATATATTAGAATATTGTGATAATTTGAAAGATATGTATTTGTGTTAATTTTTTTATTTCAATCTTATTATCTGATACATATTACAAAGTGGACTTTAAGTTTAATTCAACCTCATAAAATCAACTCATGAGGTGAAGTTTGCACCCATTTATATACAATGAAATGTCTTAATCTCTAGTCATGTGAACAGACCTCCTTTATAAATCTTCAATATTTGTTCTTATGCGTATTTTTGTTTGTTTATCCTCTTCTTAGTTTTCTAGCCGTGTTAAACCACAAAAGAGTTAAAAAGCATAAAAAAATGTTTATATATTTTATTTTAGTCTATTTGAAATTTTAATTTTTATATTATAGTTTCCAAATTGTTAAAATTAAGTCTTTTATCTCAAAATTTCATTCAGTAATAATTAGTATAAAGGTAATGTAAGTGCGATAGATCATTAATTTACATAAATTTATTAGTAAAAAATATATAAACACATGAACCGAATAAATAAATAAATGTACATGATGTAACAATAACTAATTTGTTGTTTTTATTTTTTTTACATTTTTCCTCTCCTAACTAATTTATGCAAATAGTAGATCGCAATTTTACTAACTATTAGAAGAGATTTTGGGGGTGATTTTGATTCAATTTATACAATTATTAGGAAATTATAGAAACTAAATATTAATAATTAAAAATATATGTGAACTAAAATGAAGAAAAAGTAAAATAATGATTTAGAAGTTTTAGATTAATTTTTTCATGAAGTTTCAATTGGCTCATTTTACACTATATTGGGCCCCCAACATCGTGTGTTGCTCAATCCAATAAGGCGAATTCTTCCTAATCCTGCACCTTTAAAAGAAAAAGTGAAAAGTCTTTCTCTTCATATTAAAAAATCTAATTTATTTAAAGAACATATATATATATAGTGCACAATCTGGTATGTATTAATAGATCTAAAACACATACCCAATTATATAATTAGATTTGTAAAATATCATTGTACAATTAGATATATAATACCAGATTCGATCTATGAAATTTTCAGAGAGATATTATGGAGATACTAATCCAATATCAAACATAAAATGAAAAACAAAACTAAATAAAACAACTTACCTCAATCACCATCTTCATACCATCAATAACCACAAACACCATCGGCCATCACAACCAAACGCATAACCACCACAATCACGAAATTGTTTCTTTCAAAATGAAGAAAACACAACCACAAATCCCTACAATATAGTGACAAGGGCAGAAGTGGAATTAAAAAATTATATGGAGATGAAGAGAGAAATGTTGGAGGTGCAATCCGCCATCTAATAATACAAGGTTTTTTAATAATAATATATTTGAAAATTTATTTCAATTATTTTATTGGACTAACTTATAAATTTATTTCACACTACTTACTGTTATTTTTAGTTTTTAATAAAATATTTGATCTTTTTCTATAACTTTATATGAAATAATTTTCAACCATTAATTTTACCAAGTACTTTCTATTGCAACACATAAATCAACTCTATAATTTTTAACTAAAACATAACCTTTTCAACTTTTTCAATTAATTTCCAAATACAAGTTCAAGTGTTCTATTTGTAATACGTAATAAAGGTTTTATGAAGTGCATTTAAGTTGCCAAAACTAACATGGAAAAGATACTGGAACTACAAACCATCAATCCGATGCCTTTACCACAGAAAGAGCTTGAGTATGAAATAAACAACTAATCTCACATTCTATCACATAATTTTGTATACTCATTATAGAAATAAATAAATATTAAAATTTCCTATTACAAATGTATCTTGCATGGTAATAATAAAACAGACAGATGCAACACTGACCAGAAGTAATTCTTTAATGCTACACTATTATGACTTGCTTTTTATATACAAAAAATAAAAGTTCAGGCTTAAACTCTGCTGTTGATGAGCATTCTCAAAGTATCTAAATCTTTCTATTCCTGCTAAATATCCAAGATATTCATTTTTCCCTTGGTAGGTATCGACACATGTGAACTTACAAGGCTCACATGGACCAAACTTCACGTAGGAGTTGGTATCTAGCATTTGTGGTGGGGTGATCCCCTTGTTCTTTGTGATTACCTTTTCCAGTATGAGTGACTGATGGAGATGAAGGAAGCTTGTCAATGATGGATGTAAGAGGGGAATCAAGTTCATCTAGCTCTTCATCACTGGTGTATCCTATCCTCTGAACAGCTGATACATTTCTTCCCAAGTGGGACTTTCCTCCAGCCTCTGCAACTTTCTCTGCCACATTAGCAGAGGAGGGAGGCATGTACACAACAGGAGCTGCCACATAGGGGAAGCTTCTTACAGGTTCTGATGACAATCTTCGCTCTATAATAGTCTGAAGATGAAGTATACAAAATTCAAGATATTAGTTTCCAAAAATGCTACACTATATATCAAAATGTTACAAAATATATGCTTCATGAAATTACATTGCATTAAAGGTAGTATCAATCTAATATAAATAATTAATTTGTTATTTCCTTCCTAATGTTATTGAAGTGAAATTACAAAATTTAATGTTCTTAAATTCTCTTAGACCAACACTTAAATTCGTTTGAGTTGGTAAATCTAGCAACAAATTGATGTATCCTCATAAACAGCTTAAAAATAAAAGTGGTGTATGGTATACCTCTGCGTTCAGGGCCTCCAAGACAGTTCCTGGAACAAAGTCTGGACAGAACTCATCCGGAGTGAAGTTGCAGAGAACCCGAATAACCAATGAAAGACTGATGGATGGACACACCTATAAGCACAACAATAAAATATAGGGAATGAAGACAATGACAAGCCAATAAAATGTGAAACTGATATGTAGCAAAAGAAAATGGTACGTAATTCAGAAACTAACCTCTTGTCTGATTTTTCTATCTATAAGCATGTCTTTAGGTAGCATCAGAAGGTCACTCAAGTCGTTTAGGAGAACAAATGATTTAGGTTCACCGTTCCCACCCTGCTTTTCATCGTTCTCACTGTTCTCCTGATCTTCTTGTAGACAATCTTCAACGTCCATGCCAAACATGTCAGTAAGCCATCTAGCCCAATTGCCAACCTGCAGTTCAAGTAGCTCTTCCATAAGCATAGACACATAAACTAAAAACTTCCTATATATTATGAATCCTTAATACTTCGTTATAGTCACATGATTCATGCCAACTATGCAATATAAACCCCAGATTTTGATCGGCCATAATCATACTATCATTCTTTTCAATTACACCACTTTTAATGGCTTTGGACATTACCACAAGAACAAGATCAATAATAGCTCAAGGAATCAGAAATGTCTCTCGAATATAAAATCACAAAAGCATACACAACATGATATCATCTAGGCAGATGAGTTTTTAAGATCACGTATTAATATAAAGGGGGCTCAATACTCCAGAGATATCATGAACAGTCACCATGATTTTATCTTCAAAGAAAAAAATATACGAAGTAATCTATTAATGCTACTCAAATCAGATGAACTGGTAAACCGAAACAGTACACTGTACACATCAGAAACCATTTTTCTTGTACATTACAAGCTTTAGTTTTTTTTCCTTTTTAATGTGTCTACAAGCTTTAGTTTCAACACAAGCAGGTTGTCCAAGTTATATAAACTAAACACGCTAAGCAGAGTTGGTTTTTTTAATTATACCAGCAATTTTTTCAAAAAACCGTCCCTCAAAGAAACTGACAGGCTATTGAAGATGAAAGCTGCCAGATTTTCAAATATTCAAATTTAACTTTAAGACAAGGTGCGAAAGCCAAGCAGTAACAAAAAGGGCAATATACGTACAGAATTTTTTAGCTGTGCACCAGACCCAAAACTTAAATCCCCAGCTGGAATTGGCAAAACCTTTGAATCCACAATAGGGTCTGATATAGGATCAGTTGGTATCTCAAGGGCCGACTCCCGAAGAATAGCATTGAACATAGCAATATCTAGTCTAGCTATGCATTGTTCCATTACCTGGTGAAAGGATTTAAATCTACTTAATCCTGACCAAAAGAAAGGGAGATTATAAACAATGCAAGAAGGTTATCATTGATACTAAAAAACACACCATTCTAGCCAATACGGGCAAACAACCACACCCATGTCCTCCTGCTCGAACAGGACAGAGTCGTTGAAAGGCATCTTGGAAAGCATTTCTCCAAATATTGATGGAAAAATTTCCTTGATTGTGATCACCCAGAGCAGGTCCCATCAACTTCCCAGTAGGTTTATTTGATGAGTCCCCAACTGAAGACTGCATATAGGGTGTCAAAGCCTGAAAACATAGCATGCTTCTCAAGTTATAAAAATGCTTCGAAGAATAATACTAGAGATCTACTGAGTCAATAGTTCTTAAGAGTATGTGAATTATCAAATTTACTAATCACAAATCAACTGTAGAGCATATTAAATAATAGTATTGATTATGGTTAATTCCTATTTGGAATTAAACTAGTAGATATATTAATCACGTGAATAAGATGGCTGGAATAGCCATTGTTCTCCTCCCCACTGTACTGGACAATATGTAAGAATGATTATTCTCTTATATCAGTGAAATGCATCAATTATCTAACACAGGAGACAGTATCTACCTGCCACCACACTGACTCCACTATCCGAGAAAAGATCCATGATTCTACTCTTTCTAAGGCAAAGGTAAAGGTTCCTGTCTCTTGCCAATCTTCAACGAGAGGCATCAAACCACTTCCTGGTTTACCATTGGAGCTACTTTTCCGTTTCAGTGCAATATACTTCCCATCATTTCCCTTGCCAGCCCCATTTGACTCGGCCAACCTTTTAAGGAGACTAGCTTGACATGAATTCCCAAAAGTTTGTGAAATTATCTCTCTAAGCACAACGGTATTTGACAGCCAGAAAGTTAATCTAAAACACAAACCAAGAAAAAAATATTTATTGTTCATGTTCAAATTAGTAAACAACAGAATTTTAATAATAAAACAAGCATACCTTGAAACATCATTACCACAAGACTTAGCAACCAAAATGAGGCCAGAAACAGTATTCTTGGCAATTGTGGCTCGCCTTTTTTGGGTCCAATGCTTGCAAGCATGTATATAGAGCCTAGAAAGGCGCCGAGCTGGTGTGTGCACCTTGTGTCCTGAGCTTCCATGCTCTGGTACAATAGAATAAAGTGACACTTCGAGAGCAGCAACTTCTCTAAGTTCCTCTTCGAGCTTTTCAATTCGCGATTCCATTTCTTCAATTTTTAATTCCACAGCTACCCCATCGTCATGTTCACCATTTTCTTCAGCATTAACTGTTTCATGACTTTCATATTCACTTCCTATGCTCTGAGCACCATTGGGGGGTCCATCCACAATATCAAGTTCCTTGATCTCTTGGACTGGTTTTTCATCAACACCTTCAGAGGAATCTGACGAAACATTTACAGGATCTTTCACAGTCTTAGAATTGGTTGAGGAAGAAGTACATTTGTTTGCCACTTTGGAGGGCCCTTGATTTGAGTTTAAAGATTTCTTTTGATTGCTATCTGATACCTTTGATTGCAATTTATTTGCTTTTTTAACATATCTCTCCTTTGAACCATGGTTGTTTTCTGGAGGATTCACTCTGACCTTACTTTTAGGATCTTTAGAAGCCATTTCTGTTCTCTCATCCTCATTTGTGAAACAATCACCTTGGGAAGATACTGAATCCTTTACTGTCTCAGCATCTGATACTTCTTCATTCCCTTCCTTTTGCTCTTTCTCCAAATCAGTGGAATGATCATCAGCCACTTCATTTTTGTTTTCATTAGCAACCATTTCATTAACTTTCATCTCGGCAAGTGCTTCCTCAGACCTGTTGACATCGTCCAGGTAATGTATATCCACATTTTCATAAGTTTCTGAATTCTCTGAGGCCGTGTTGGAATCACTTATAGTATTATCTGCAGTTGGTCTACCATTATGGAGTGTCTTGGATTCAATTCCTTTTTCATTCATTGTTTTGGAAGAATTATATTGAGGCAATTTATTCTCTCTCCTTTCGGTTTTTCTTGGACCCTTTGTCTGACTATTTCTTGAAGCTTTTCTCTTCTCAATTTCTTTCATCCTTTCAAATTCCTTCAACTACCAATCAAATGAAGATGCTGTGACAGGGGGAAATGATAGCAGTAACTAACCTTAGCAATCTCGTTAAGCGCTAGTTCCCAAATCCTATAGTCTGTAATCGCTAACAATACCTACTCCCCAGAATAGTGCTTCGGCTTCCACCACCAGAGAAGTGCGTTCAGAACCTCTCTGTTTTCCCGGGGGATTAAAACAGCTAGTATCTACCTGCAAAAGTATAGATAAAATAACTGACTAGATTTTTACAGAATAATATTCAATAATCATAAAGGGAAACCAAGAAAGACTATCGGTAAAAGCGGCGAGGTGAAGGCATTTGAAGCATTCATCACAATAAGTACCAAAAAATCAAACATACAGTATATGTGAATGCACAAGCTCAGAATACAAAACCCAGAAATATGACAATTGCAGAAAATTCATTCATAAAGAACATAAATTGCAATAATTGAAGGGAACCAAGTTCAATTTCAGGCCACAAAATTTATGCATGAAATAAATCAAGACCTCGTTTAGAAAGCAACTAATAACAACTACTCTACAAGAGTATACAGCGGTCGAAATCAAAATGAGAGCATACAGAAAAAACAAAAATAAATTCAAACATAAAAAAATATAAATCAAAAGGCACAGATGCATTAATCCGAAATTTTTGATAGGCAATTCTGCATTCATTTGGATCTTGTCCACACTAGTGAAATTGAAGTAAGTTCCTAAAATTGAACAAACATGGTGTCATGGCTTCTTTATTTTATACTCTCTCTAGGAGCAAGAAATGCGTCTTCTCAGACAAAATAAAAAACAAAAAACACTTCTTTGTGGTACCAAGTCGAATTAGAATGGAGTGACAGCGACATGCTGGTAAACTGGAAATATTCTCAGCAAAAAAGAAGAATAGCCAACCAAACAAGATGCGGCCACCATGTTAGAACAGAAAATAAAAATAAACAAATTAAAGAATCTTTCGATCGATTTGCGAGAAACCAGGCACTATCAGAGACCTAGAAGTAGAGGTTGAAGAAATTTCCTTCATCACCAACGTCATCACCAACATCAAATATGCTAGCTGGCTATATTCCAATAATTTCAATACCCCATATAACAACTGTCACTGATCAGTCTAAAAATCTTGTCTTTTTTTTAACTATTAACTTTGACCAACCCAACTCATCAAGTAAAATTAGGATTTAGCAGTGAAAGCTTATTCATTCAACTACTACATTTCCTTAATTTCCACTAAAAAAGCATTCAAAACAAAACAACGGAAAGAAACAGACTCGTTACATCACACTCACTATTTAATAAACAGAAAACAAAAATGAAAAACCGAAGGAGAAGGGTGAGTTGGGATTTTGAATATTATTTGCAGAAAAAAGACAATTGTAACCGTACCCAAAAGCATTGTTCTTGACGTTTCTCTGAGAACAAAACAAAGATGGCAGAATGAGAAACAAAGACAAACAAAAAGAAGGGCATTTCACGGGAGAAAATAAAGAGAAGAGAGAGAGAATACAAACTTAAAAACTATAACAGTCACAATAAAGAAGAAGATGGAACAGTTAAACACGTTAGAACTTGACTAACCACACGCAAAAATGATGGCAGACAAAAGGATCCTTGGGATTAGTAACGTTGTCTCTCTTGTTTGTAATGATGTTTTGTAACAAATTCAAACATTTCTCGAGGAGAAAGTTCTCACTTCTCGATAGAGAGATAGCAGAGAAGAAGAGTGCAGGAACGTGCACGCGTTTTAAAACGGAACAGAGAGTGGTGTGGGAAACCGGGAATGGTGTCGGTGCATGAAGGTGACCGGGTATGGCCGGTTATTAGAGTCAACCTTTCAGTGGGTGCGATGTGATCCTTGTGGACCCTATTATTATTTCCTAAAACGCACCGCACCGCCCCTCCTTCTCAATACTTTAATAAGATGTTTTAATTCTTATTTCTTCTCTTAATCCTCTTCATCACTGGGTTTTGATATATGGAGACCCTTCTCTTAAATGACATTTCGGTGTAAATACTCAATATCAATATTTTGTATGACATTTGTAGAACACGTATTCGTGAAGTATTCAGTTTAAAAAGTATTTGTTAAGTTTTTTACAAGTTTAATATGGTTCTAACATAATTTAAAAAAAAATACATTAATTTTTTAAAAATTCAAATTTATTGTATAAATTTTTATTATGATTATAAAAAATAAGAAACAAAACATTTTGAATCCGTCATGAAAAACATTTTTCTGCTCCAAAAAATAATCTGAAACATATTTATGCACATAAATATTTATTATAAATTTATATAATTCATAATTATACAATATATAAATCCGTGTTCCCGTCTCATACCTTTTAGATATTATACATATTTTCGTATCCGTGTCATATTTTCGTGTTCGTGTTCGTGTCGTATCATATGGTTTTTATCCACACATTTCAATGTGCCCAATATTTAAGCACCTTCTACTTATATTTAATCATTTAATTTTAGTTTTATCTAAATTAACTTCTTTTAAAAATACCTACATACTCTTGAAGTTAAGAAAATTAAAAAAACTCGGAGTCCGTATTTAAAAAAACATTTATACAAATGAAATAATAAAAGTGGATTATTTAAAGAATGCAATTAGAAGTATAAGTTGTTTAAAGAGTATAATTATTGGTATAAACTAGATATTTATAGTAGAAGTTATAAAGACAATGAAAATTTATATGCCTTTTATCTATAATATATTACGTAATATCTATAGAAAATTAATAAAAACAATAAACTTCATAATTTTTGCGTATACAACTTTTTACAATTTTATTCTTAACATTGCGATAAGTATTTTTTTTTAATGTAATAATTATTATGATAACTGTTTTTCTTAATTGATTACGAGTTTCATAACTAGTTAATTACTATTTTAACTTACAGGAGCAAATCTCTTTTACCAAACTCAAGTAGACATACAGCAGCCATCACGTCTTTAATTATGAACAAACTTTATGTATTGCTTATATAAATATTAGTTATTTTAATTAAGGCTTTTATAGCGAGTGCTTTTTAATAATTATTATGAAGTGTGTTTCAATGTAAGTTTTTATATATTTATTGGATGAAAGAGTAAGTTATAATTAAAAGGTATTAATTTTTAATTTTATATTACTTTTTTTTATTCTTTTTTTTTACTTTTCTCTCTTTATGGGTCTAAATAAAATGATTTTTTTTAATAAATTTTATGAAGTTATATAAATGCATAATTATTTTTTAATAAAAATTAGATTAATTTTTTATTTATTTTGTTATCATTATAAACTCAACACGTTATTTATTGAAAATATATTAATGATATGTCATTTTTAACTTTTATTAGCATCATCTAGATACATATATATTAAAAACTTTGTACTAAAATATTTAATATCTTTCTTATTTTCTTGTTTAAATGATAAATCTTAAATTTTTTTATAAAGATAAATTTTATTCACACAAAATTATTTTTATTGATAAAATGGTTGTCTTATTGTTATAATTCAATATCATAATTTCATTAAAAAAATTATTACATATAAATCAATTTTAAAGATTAAAAAATTATTCACTACATTAACTAAATTAAATATTATTTTTAAGATTAAAAAATATATTAATATTTAAAGTAGTTTTATTATTAATATTAATTTATAAATTTATAAATAGAAACTAATTTATATTAACTTTATTTACACTAATTTCTTTATACATCATTAAAGTATTGGCGATATTTACTTTATTTTGTTAGATATTAAACATTTTTCATTAGAATATTAAAATTTGGTTTAATTTTTTTTTCTTATATTTTTATTTTCCAAAACGCGATATCAATAATTTTAACCAAGTAAATAAATTTGAAACAAACAAAAAAATTACAAAACAAAAACTTGAAAAGTGGTAAGTAAGCCCGCCAACTTGTCTTATGACGGGACATGTTACTATTTTCAGCCCGCACAACTTTGACGAGTCAGTTCGTCTTATCTCGCTTTTGGTAGGTCAATAGCAGGTCGAGCCAAAACGGGTCATGTTGGCTCGTTTTGTCACTCCTAATAACATATATACAATGTGTAAAGAATATAAAGGTTTTCAACATTGGACTTACATCATCTACAACTGAACAACATATATGTTGAGCTCCTGATTGCCTAATGCATTCACACCATCCTTCGTCTTACCTTTTTTGTGGAGAAGTGTTCTCATTAAGTTCACACATTCTTCTCTATATGTATTACATCTGTACAATTAGTGTCTCACATCTAACCTACACCAATACATAAGATAAAATAGTTGCCTTCTTCATTTTTCTAAAAGCCACATTAACATTTTTTTACCTTTTCATATATTTGAACACTAGTTAACAGAATGAGACATATGTCATGTTCTTGGTGTCCACTAAAAGTCTTTTTCAATTTATGATACGAGTGACATTGATTTAGAAATCTATGATGTCAAAGATACATTTTTTTCCTTCCATCTTTCATCTGCTCATATGATGTGTTTTCTTCACAAAGTAGACAACACTTCAACCACATAATCCCACAATAACTTCAAATCTTCAATAAATGGACTAATATAAACATCTATGTCATTTCCTAGTTGTTTTGGACCAGGGATCATCATAAATAACATAATGTATTTGCACTTCAAACACAAACCTAGAGCTAAGTTATAAATCACAAGCAAAACAAACCATGAACTATGATTGATACTCAAATTTCCAAAAGGATTCATTCCATAAGTAGCTAATCGAAGTCTTAAATTCCTTGATTCCTTTCCAAATTTAGGAAATTATTTATCAATGTTCTCCCATTGCAAACAAATAGCTAGATGACGAAGGAGCTCATCATATCTCATATCATCTGCATTCCATCTAAGGTCTTTAGCATCATTTGGATTAAAAAACATACATTTTAACCCTTGAAATTATTGGAAAATACCGAACCACCTTTGCAGAAGGACAATCCTTTGTGATGTCATCATTATTCTCTTATTGACCATTTTTAACCTTATCACTTAACAATCCACATTTGAGACATCTTAACTTTTCAAACTATTTTCTATATAAAATACAATCATTAGGGCATGAATGTTTATTTTTATATTTCATACCTATCAGATAAAGTATCTTTTTTTATCTCATAATTTTGATTAAGTAGTGCATTTCCTTATTAAAGCATTTCCTTCAACAATTGAAGCAATTTTGTGAAGATTTTATCATCCATCCATTCATTCCTTTCAAATTCGTCAACCTTAATATTGTTGATAATAAGGCAAAGTTAGTTGAACCAACATATAAAAGAGTCTCTACATTAGTTGACATATTTTCATACACAAGCGCTTCAGCAAAGGACTCTGCTCCAATATCATGAATTATGTCCTCTAATATGTCCTCCATCATCGAATCAACAAACTCATCAGTTGGGCATGCACTTGGTAAGTGTAACAACTAACCATGCCACGTCTATGTTGTTTAATTTCTAAAAAATTAATCACGCAAAAGATGTTCTCTAATTTCCCAAACATATAATGTCCTATCATTCAATCAATTAGCACAATGACATTTTAGTTATGACTACTATCAACATTACATTATTCAAACTCGATAAATTCGTCCAACCGTCTCTCACAAGCATCACTTGTACATGGTGAATTAATCTAACTTAGAACCATATCTATATTTTGTATGTAAGTTATTGGAATTATATTTTGTACTATGCATGCAACATTATTTTTTTAATCAAATGTATGACCTTATCCCATTCAAGAATATTCACTTTTATTATAGTTTAGTAGTACATAAACTTTAATAGTCATCACATATATTTTACAAAATTTTGATAATATTTGCATTGGTCTTTAGGTGACACAAAATGAAAGTGATGACACGAAATCTCCACAATCAAATATGCACTCGAAGGTCAACACAAAATGAAATTAATCAAAGTTAACTCAAATATATTAAATGTAGATAAACTCGCATATTGAGTTCTTGCGTAGTTGCTGACAGAGGGGGTGAGGGTCAAGGTCTCACACAAGAGATGGTGGGAGTCGTGCATGACACATCAAGGGCGAGAACATCACAACAGGTGACGGGGTTCATGACATGTAATAAGGGTGTTGTGCACGAGAGGAGACATGGTTGACAATGACTTTGGTGGTTGTTGTTGTTGAAAAAGAAAGGGTTCGCAAAAAATATGAAACACAAGAAAGGAGATTCTCACCTTTAATTATGATTTAGCTAAAACTATTATTTTTGCTTCAATATTAATGAAGGTTTAACTACAATTATCATTGACTCTTTACCTAACATCCTCCCCAACCAGGATAAAGGTAATTTATAATGGGGGGAGTTCCACGATCCGACCAACAACTCGCGCTGAAGAGATGGATATTGGCTCTTTTTCGTTCGCTAGCAGGGATATTCGCTCTTGTCTTTAGCTAGCTCTGCTTTCTGCTTTCTCCTTAGCCTCAGCTCTATTAGTAGTAGAGCTAATCCTTCAGATCGAAATACAGATTCAGTTTTCCTGGTTATTTCCTATTTTATCGTTTTAACTATAGTTTTGACTCAACCATTATAAAAGAATTCAATTTTTTTTTTTAAATTACGTCTTATTTAACAGTGATAATTTTATTATCATTGGAAATTTGCATTGTTAATAAACTATTTTACAACAATGCAAATCTTATTAATTATTTACGGGAGTATATGATAAAAAAAATTATGAGAAAGATGGCCACAGAATTAAATAAGAGAAAATTAAAAATAAAATAAAAGTTATAATTAAGTTTTGAATTATAACTTACTCACTAATAAATATATACAAACTTAATAAAGTAGTTTGCTTACTAATTGTTAAAGTATCCAAGATCATACACCAGAAAAAACCGCTTTACTTAAAATTTAAAGTTTGCTATAATAATTAATGTCTACATTTAATATTAATTTTATTATGAGTTATTAAACTTTAATTTAAATTGATTTTTTTTATTCATAACTTTAATTGAAACGAGTAAGTCTGATGTCAAATTTAATATTTTAATTTCTAACTTTAACAAAAACTTAGAATAGTTTAATTTACAAAGGTTTTAAATAAAAAAAGGATTTCGAGTATTTAAGTAAATAAAAATTCATAGAAGAGCTTGATTATAAAAAAAATGGGCAAAAACTCAATAAATAATTAAAATTACACATTGTAATCGCAAAAAAATATTAAACCTATCAAAATGATATCACATATTTAAGAAACCTTGTTGAAAAATATGTCCCACGGCATTTATTCGGTGATGATTCACTTAAAATGATATTAAAAGTTAATTAATTGGAAATGGTTGCATGGTCCTTATCACATTTCATTTCTTATTTTACGAAATTCCTTTAGATCTCGGGAAGAACCTAGGAGTAGTTAGTTAGTAACGTTAATTGCAGATTTAAGAAAGTCACACGTTTTTTCAATAACTTTATTATGGATAGGTAATTGGTAAATTATACAGATATAATTTACACTAACTAATATATTGTTAATGACTTTATATAAAAATGTGATTTTTGCTTATTTAATTCAAATTCAAATTATATATTTTAATTATGTATATCAAATTTTATGAAAGTAAAACAATAATAATTAACTTATTCATATTTATATACTTCATCTGTTTTTAATATATTCATATAAAAATTATATATATATATATATATAATATAAATATATATTAAAGGAATTCTTTTTATATATTTTACTTCTCAATACATTCTAAAACCACTTTATTTGCTTTATTTCTTATCCTTCATGAAAATAAGGGTGGAAACTGTTCTTTCTCACTTAATACTTTATATTTATTTTTACAAACTGAAGTTTTTTTTTCTTAT
Source organism: Phaseolus vulgaris (assembly GCF_000499845.2). NCBI lineage: Eukaryota > Viridiplantae > Streptophyta > Magnoliopsida > Fabales > Fabaceae > Phaseolus > Phaseolus vulgaris. Next base: position 37,828,714 of record NC_023759.2, read on the forward strand.
TTTAGTCATTCTCTCTTTGATTAATTACTTTAATTTGTTTTTATCTTAAAATTAATTTTTTAATTCATTTTGACTTGTAATTATAATACCAATTAGTAAAATTAAGGTCAAGTTTAAAAGTGAGGTGAATTGAACTATCATTATTTTTTGAAATAGAACAACAAATGATTATTGAATTGATTTATAAGAATGCAACAGTAGAAGAGATTCACTGTAGAATTAAAGATTAGTTAAAAACTATTTCAAGATGCAAAATATATGCAAATAATGTGCAATATAATAAGTAAAGTGAATGGAAAGATACACCAATATTTGTACTAGTTTATTTTATCACAAGAACTACATTCACTTCTCCAATTACCGTGATTAGACCCAACTATTATATTTTCAAGTTTTACAAGAATCCCTCGAGAAACAAGAAAAAAATACACACAATAAGATCTTCTACCACCACTTGTAAAATCCTATCACAAAGCAATACTCTTTTGACAATTGTACTAGAGTAATCACAGAAAAGGAAACAAAATCATCTAGAAAGTTCAAGTACAATTGATAAGAACATATACCAAGGAGATCACAATGTGAACTTCTTAAAACATAAGATTTAAACCAAAGGTTAAGGCAGGAAGGCTCCAAGAACTATTTTGTAATCTTAGGTCAAAGTCTCTCTCACTCTCTCAATAGTAAAATGTTTTCATAAATAATGGTTTTGATTTCATGTTTAATGTTTTTTAAATGAGAAAGATATATAGATTTCAATATGTCTCTTTTAATTTGTTAATTTAACTTGCTCGCAAAATTAATCAATTAACTCACAATTTTAAAAGATTAAAACAGAGTCAACGAAACAAGACTTGAGAATAAGTTATTTTAATCGATTACAAAGTCATTTTAATCAATTAAAACATAGCCAACATGACAACTTTGGATTTTAAGTTATTTTAATATATTAATCGTCCTATTAATCTATTAAAATGTCCTTCTTGCTTTTCCAGAAAATCTAAGACCATTTTAATAAACTAAAACAAATTTCAATTTATTAAAACATAATTGCAAACCACAAATTCTAACTTAACAAATGATCAAATAAAGATTAAGGAAACACTTACAACATGATTAAAAACAAGTTACAATTGAAACCAAAGATCAAACACAAGATCAACATCTCCAATACTTGCATCATTATCAACTTAGCATATTGTGGTTGGAAGCATCAAATACCAAATCTTCAAGCTTGTAATCAAATCATTCAACTTCAAGCTTTTATATCAACGGTTCATACCACGTAATATCATAAGACCAAGACAAGAAATAAGAGAAATCTCATTTAACCAAAAATCGATAACAATTTCCTCACTTTGCAACAAATAATGTTCATCATGAATGACTCACGACAGCGAAACAAAGAAGTTAAACAAATAGAACAAGCAAAAAAATCTCATCAACATGTCAAAGAAACTTTGCAAGCTCACAAACAACTATAGCACGAGAATGACGAGCTCTATGTCTACAAAACACAAATGTCTCACCAAACGAAGTCAAATATTGAGTTGAAAAACATCAACAAGACTTTCAATCACTCATAAATGATTAACAAATCAATGTCACCACATTACACATATTAATTTCTATAATGAAAATAAACTCTCAATAGCTTACTTCAACTTACTCCCAAAAAAAAGCATACTCATAACTATATGCATATATCCATTTTAATATAATATAATAATCCAAAACACCATATGTTTCACCCATTTAAACACTCTACATGCATTTAACAAATATAGATATTAAGTCCCCTTACTTAGATGTGATGGGAAAAACGTACGCGGAAGCAATACACATAATCACGAATCAACCGCAGAAAATAAACAACACAGGATTTAACGTGGTTCGGTCGCCAACTGCAACCTACATCCACACGGACAACTATTATGTTTTCATTTCTGTCCTGTTGCACACCAATTACAAGTACAATGATCTCTTTAAATAGAGATTATAAAAGGGACACAATGATTAAGCTCATTCACTAAACATGGTGTCTAGTCATCCCAACCCAATTGGTCTTGGCTTCATACCCAACAATCTCCCACTTGAAGCCACGGAACAATGTTCACATGCGCTTCAACTGTGTACAATGATTAAGCCTACTCACGAAACATGGTGTCTAGTCAGTCCAACCCAATTGGTCTTGACTTCATACCCAACAAGATGTAGCATGACTTAACCCTTCTACAAATCCAAAAAATCCAGATAATCCACCAAGTATCAATCCCTACATCAACAAATCTCTCATTTACCAAAAATCGAAAAATGAAGTAAAACTCATAATAATGTTTATTAGAGATTGAACCACTTATCAAAATTTCCCTTTGAGAGGTCTATCTTACTCTTTTTATTTTTTTCCTTTCTAAATTTAAAATTTAACATCACATTAGTTATAATTTTCTTTAGATTTAAAAAAATTTAAAATATAAATTTTAGTTAGATAAAATTTTAAATAAATAAAAGGTAAACTTATAACATTTATGTGCAAACTTTATATTTTTTATTAATTTAAAATTTATCTTTAAATAAAACTTTGAGTATTACAAGTTTCCTCACATATTTTTTTTAAGTTTTTTCAACTCTTAAACTTTGCATATTTACATTGGATGATTTAACCTTTTGTATAAATCATATATATTTTTTGTGAAAGATCTTGGAGAAATGGGAAGTTAATAAAAATAAAATAAGAAATAAATTTAAAATTTATCTCAATTATTTTAATAAATTAAAATTAATTTAATTTAAAAATAATTAATTTTATATTTATAAGAATATTAGTTTACCTTTTGAAAAGTTTAAAATTGTAAGTCGTTCTTACTATTTTTTAGTGATGACTTAAAAATATGAAATTATGTCATCAATAATTATTATAAATTTATATAATACAATATAATGCATTTAAATATATGTCATGTAACATATAAATAATAGCGTTAATAATTTTAGTTCTTGGCAACACGAATTAAGATTTTTTTTAAATAAATTGAATTAATGTTATAAAAACTTGAAGTGTATTTATAGTCTTTAAATAAATAAGAAAAAAAATATATCAAGATTTGAAAGTAAAAGGAAAACGGGATCGCTTTTTTGGTTGAATGGACAACACCACACACACACGTCAGCAAGCAAATCTGGTGGAGAGTTGCAATAATCAAATGCTGTCAGGTGAAGCTGGGATCAACTTGGGGCCCTTTAAGGAAAACAACACTTTGTTAGTATCCGAAGCGCAAAAAAAATATATAGATAAAAATAATCATTTTTTAAATTTTAATTTTAATTTCTATTTCATTTTTATTTTTTTTCAAAATTTACTTCTTATTGTTAAACTTAAGAATAATTGTTAGCGTGAAGTTTTTATATCACAGAAACAATTTTTTTTTAATTTAACTATGGTGACGTCGTCAACGCTAATATATTTTCATTCGGGATTACAATAGAAAAATGACATAAATATAATGTTCCCAAATTTTAATGCACCAACGTTTGTCTCGTAAAATAACATTAAAATTTTGAAAAAGTGGAAACCTCAATTTATACATTTTACTTTCAAAATAAAATTAGAATCAATTCTAAAAGAATTAAATAATTTTAATAATGTGAACATAGTTGAGTTCGGAGTTTTAATAGGAATGACAATGTGTCAAGTTTTAATTTTTTTTAATCTCATATGTAATAGGTATAATTTTTTTTGTTTCATTATTATTTTCAGGAGTAACAAATATATTTGTATCCACTTTTTTATTTTTTAAAATATTAATTAAATATTTTATTGTAACAAATATTATCAAAGATTTAATTTCAAGTCAGGATATATATTTTCTTTATGTAATATTAAATATCAAGAAAAAAAGTTATATTTGAACAAATATAAAATAATATCAAATAACAATTGAATAAAAAATAAAAAATTATAAAAAAATAAAAATCATCATATGTATGTGTAAACTCTAAACATTAATATAAATTTGTTATGTTAAAAGGTGAATATGTGCAAACTTATTTTCATTCTCATATCCAATTTAAAAAATAAGTAGAAATTTTATAACAAAATTAGGATGAGTTAAAAAAATCCATAAAGATTAGTTTATTTGTTACAATATACATGATAATACCAATGTACTTAAATTTCTCACTAAATCTCTTCTATCTTTGCCTCCTTTTCTTTCATACTTTGAACCTTTTAAAGTATGTTTCAAAGAGAGCAATGAGGAAGGAGGAAAAAGAAAGGAAACAAAGAAGAAGAATAAGAAAATAGAAAGAAAAAATGAGAACATGTGTTATTATCTAATATAGTTTCTAATGATAATTCATGATAATTATATTATATAGGTTTGATTGAATTCATTTCTTTCTATGTATTGTAATTACAAAGAAAGTTATTTAAGATATTTGAACTCATATACAAATTAACCCTAACATATAATTAAATATATTTATATTTTTTTTCTTTTCTCAGATCAGAAACTCTAGTCCACAATTAATTAAATATATTTATTTTAGCAAACATAAATATATTATAACCACACCATAATCCACGACAAAGTGAATTTATATATATATATATATATATATATATATATATAAATATATATATAAACCTTTTTTAATAATACTTCAAATGTTACAATAATAGAGTTTTAGTACGTCAATTGGTAAATAATGATATAACATTGAATTAATATTAAAAATTGACACAATGAAACGTGAATGTTTCTCGCTAGATGTCATTACCACTGCAAAGATTGATAGTTTTTCATCTTCCTCCACTATTATTGTCGTTATCATTGCACTCCCTTTTTTCCGTGTTTGAAGTATTTAGTTGTTATATTTGAGTTTTTTCTTATAACATTGTTATGGTGATTTCAAATTTTAAAGAAGGATTGTTTTATTTGTATGATATTTTAGTATGATGATGTTTTATATGTATGATCCTATGCTGAAGAAGTGTGGAGTTACTAGGTACAAATTAGGCTAAATTCTTTGTGATGAGAGAAAATGAGATCTTGAGATTTAATGGCAGAATTTGCATACCTGCAAATGAAGAGAATGATCCTAGAAGAGGGTCATAAGAGTCATCTTAGTCTACATCCCAGTATGAATAAGATGTACCAAGATTTGAATGAGTCCTTTTGGTGGTCAGACATGAAGAAAGAAATAGTTTAGTATGTTGTTGCATGCTTGACATGTCAGAAGGAAAAAAGTAGAGCATCAGATGTTGAACATAGGCTTTGATGTCTCCAAATCCATGAAGATTGGTTGAAGGCTTTGCTGCTGCTTGTGTGTGTGGGTTTTGGGTAGTTTGAATTTGTAATCCACTCATAGAACTGATCCAAGGTTGTTTGATTTTAATCCTTTTGAAAAAGACGTGTTTTCAAAGAGAAGTAGAAAAACAACCAGTTGTTTTATCGTTTCAACCGGTTGTTTTACACTTAGTGTTTTTGAAAGGATTGAAACTGGTTTGACTTTGGTTGACTTTGTTGTCAAACCAATTCAACCTGTTGTTTCGATAAAACAACCGATTGTTTTTTGAAAATCCTTAATAGAATTCAGTTTAATTGATTTAATTTGTTTTGTTTGTTTTAAAACTGATTTGGCTTTTGCATTAAATGTTTTTAACAACTGATTGAAGTATAAATAAGTGGTTATACGCTCCTAGTTGTTATGGATTCAAATTAACACTTTCAAAATCAATTTTTCCAAGATTGCTTCAAGCTTTGGATATTTTCTAAGAGTGGAATAGGATTGGGTCTTGTATTCTGAACTTTAATCTTGTGATTTACCAGGTGTATTCTATTCCCTTCTTCCTTGATAATTGTATTTATGTATTTGTGTTTCCAAGGAGTCTTGTGTGTTCTTGAGGTGTTCAAGATCAACATTCTTGGTGTGGTTTTTGCCAAGGGGTGGTGTGTGTTCTTGAGTGGTTCAAGATCATCACTCTTGGTGTGTGTAGCTTGTAATCTATGATTGATTACATAGTGAATTCTAAGTGGTTTCTGAGGACTGGATGTAGCTTTTGGTTAAGAGTGAACCAGTATAAACATTTTGTGTGAATCTCTCTATCCTTACACTCTTTAAACTACTTTAACTCTGTTTTTATAAACTACTGATAAAAACAACCGATTGTTTCGTAAAAACAACATGTTAATTTTATGCATCAAGCTTAAAAACAATTTTATATTTGGCTGGACAGATTTTCCATTGATTAATTCTTCATAGCTTTTCACTTTACCTTCAATACTTGCGAAAATCTTTCAAAAACAATTTACTCCCTTTTCTTTTAGCCCTATAATTATAACATCAGAGACCTAGTGGTTTGTTGTAGTAGTTGGATATTCCTTAGTGGAAATGGGATAGCATTGCTATGAATTTTATTACTCATTTACCAAGATCAGTAAAGGGCCATGATGTAGCTTGGGTAATAGTTGATCGACTAACAAAGAGTGCTCACTTTCTTCCAGTTAATTTGTGGATATCTATGGCCAAGTTGGCACAGTTGTACATCAGAGAGATTGTGAGATTGCATGGAGTGACTTCCAATATTGTTCTAGATAGAGATCCCAGGTTTTCTTCACGATTTTGGTAGACTCTACAAGATTCTTTGGGGACTAGATTGAGAATGAGCTCTGCATATCATCCTCAAACAGATGGGCATACTAAGGGAACGATCAAATCCATAGAAGATTTGTTGAGGACATGTGTATTGGATCATCTGGGAGGTTGGGATGAGACGTTGCCTCTGGTGGAGTTCACTTATAATAATAGTTATCATGTCATTATTGAGATGGCACAATATAAAGCTCTGTATGGGAGGAAGTGCATAACTTCTTTATGTGGTATCAGGATGGTGAGACAGTTTTGGTTGGGCCATAGTTAATTCAACATACCACTAAGAAGGTGAAGTAGATACAAGATATAATGAAAGTTTCTCAAAGTAGGCAAAAATCTTATGCAGCTGGAGACCATGTGTTCATGAGAGTGACACCAACCAATGGTGTAGGACGAGCTATCAGATCAAGGAAGTTATCTCCTAAAAGATCCTAAGGAAGATAGGTCCAATGGCTTATGAAATTGCTCTACCTCCTCAACTAGAAAACCTGCATAATGTATTTCATGTATCACAACTAAGGAAGTATATCCTAGGCCCTAGTCACGTATTGGAAGTGGATAATGTGCAAATCAAGGATAACTTGTCTTTTGAAGCAAAACTAGTTTGGATTGAAGATCAATAGAGTAAATAGCTCAAAGGCAAGACCGTCAATATGGTGAAGGTGGTGTAGGATGATAGATCTGGTGATTCAACTTGAGAATTAGAAGAAACCATTAGAGAAACCTATCTCTATCTCTTTTTTGGTAAGTCAATTTTCAAGAACGAAAAATTTTCTTGTTGAGGAGAATGTAAGGATCTAGAAAATAACCTTTGAGTAGAAGTGATATATTTTAAATGACACCTGAATATCTTATTATTAAAATGAAAAAAAATATAAATATAAAATTTAGTTATTCAGTTTTTATTTTAAAAGAATCATTATCTCTCTAAAAGTTTCATTTTTCCTTTCCTCTCCTTTCTCTCTAAGATTCTGACCTCCTCGCTCATTAGTTTGACGATCAGAGTCCGCCATTAGACTCCTGGCAGCAAAGACTACAAGACCACTCTATCAGAATCTCTGATAGAATAAGTTCATTATTTCTATTCTCTTTGAGTCAAATTTTGAACTCGTAGGTTTGTCTCAATTTAGTGTTTTTGCATGTGACTCTTTTAGCTTCAAAAGTAATATCTGTTAGCTCAGAGTCTTAGTGATATAGTTAGATAGTTGATTACAACTCTGTGGTGTAAGTTAATCTACTCTTAAGCTTTTGGTAGAATTGAAGCTCTTAGTGGGCATCTGCTCGAGTAAAGGTAAGGGAAGCTAGTTTAAATTGCTAATAGAACCCTAGGCTAGAAGATCTGGATGTGTGAGTAACGTGGTCACCAGTCTCAAATTTTCTTGCAAGATTTCATGTTTTTGAGTAGATTGAAATTTGTTTGAGATTGAAATGTGAAATTGTAGATATAATAAATGTTGTAGAATGTATATGAGTTTGGAATTGAATGAGTTGATGAATGTATTTGAATAGTTTGTTGAATTAATTCAAATGAAATGTTTGATGAGAATTGGTTGTTTGATTTTAAATGATTTTGGTTTAGAAATCATATATATATATGTGTGTGTGTGTGTGTGTGTGTGTGTGTGTGTGTGTGTGTAGACTGACATAATAGCTAATTGACTCAATGAGAGTGTTTGTATAATGTTGAGCATGAACAATCAATTTATGTATAGTTTTATAAAATTATGAGTTAAATGAAATTCTAAGCTTTGGTATGATTTAATTGTGTGATTTTGGATATTGTGAGATGTGGAATATGAATTTTAATCTAAGACATAGTATTTTCAGGAAAGAAAATATTGTGTTAAGATTGTTTAGGATGTGCATTTACTAGGGATTCATCTAGAAGGAGATATCATGACTCTCCTAAGATAATGAAATCATATAAATGAAGTTATTCAGGTGGTGAGAGTCGAAGGAGGTTCATAGGAATGGGTAAGTTGTTTGAAAGATAAATAACTTGACCTGTTATATGAGTTAATCCATACTAAGAGAGAATATTGAGATTATTTATGTGCATAACTGTGTGGATTTCATAGTGAGATAGTATGACAAGTGCAAATCTCTAAGTCTAAGTCAACACACGAGTCTTCTAGAAGTAGAAAGTGTCTGAGTATGTTGATCAGTAGAATTCCGACATGAGAAATGTGAATGATGATTTATGGTAGACACTTGATGGTTTGAGAAATTTTATGAGACTTGATGAATTATGTTTGTTAAATTGAAATTGAAATTGAATTTTTATAAAATTATTTTATAGCTAGCTTACCCTATTGTTTGTTGTGTTTTGTTTTCTTTATTTGTGATGATTGTGTTTTTACACGGAAGCATATGAGGTTGCAGGTAATAGAGCTCCTCAGTGAGCAACTGAAATGAGATGACTTTATTTTGAATGCTTTGTTTTGTTTTTTTAAAGCGATTGTTGTGTATATATTAAGATTCCTATGAAGAGGGATATCTTTTTGAGATACAATTATGAGATAGTTGTATATATTCATATGTTAATTAGTTACTGCTTGCTTTTTATTTTATTAAATATGGATAAAATTAGGGATGTTACAGTAATCACTTTCATTTCATGTACTTTGGAGACCAATGAGAAATGCTGAAAAATATTTATCAAATTTAAGATAATATACTTAATTTATACCTGCTATAATGAATTATGGAAAATATTTTCCTGAATGGGTAGGGCATCACCTTGAATTAGAGAAGTGGGAATTGCATTGCATGATTGATGACAATGGAGTTTGTAATGAACGTAGTTATTGATCAAAGTTGGATGAATGCACATTACGTTAGTGAAGTGTATCAAAATTGAGTTTATGAGTTCTTGTAATTTGCTCGGCAAAATGGAAAACCTATCAATTGGACATATTATTGTCCATGTGTTTGTCGTTTGAATTAGAGGTGTTAGGAACTTGGGAAAATACGTGATCACTTATTTATCTTTGGTATTGTTAAGGGTTATACAATATATACATAACATAGAGAAATAATAGACATTCCAACAATTTCGACAACAAAAGATGTTGAAGAAGGGATAAACGATCATTTAGAGGAGATAATATGTGATGTTGGAGAGCAACAATTTGGAAGAGTGCATATGTGTATAGTCCTTGAAGTATGATTTGGAGAAACAATTGTATTCAAGATACAATAACTTTACAAGAGTGTCAACAACTTTAAGATTATACATTTTAAAAGAAAGAAATTGATGAATCGATAGTATAAATTATAAAGATATATTCAATTTCATTTGTCTTTACTTTAATTAGAGTGGAAGAAACTGAACAAAAAACATCACAATTCCTTGACCCAAAGGTTAGGAATTTTTTTAATATATGCACTAATTATTTTATTTACAAACTTTGCAAATAATATCATCATTTGTTTTTTTAATCATTTTAGTGTAATAAGAAAGTCGTTTCATTTGAATGTGGCTATTATATCTTGTATTGAATAAGAGTCATCGTTTCTGTAAGTATTATTGATTCCTGAGAAAAGATCAGTATTACATAATAACATGTATTGTTTAGGTAATTTAGGTTAAACTAAATCATTATTATTTCAACTTAAATAATATATTTGGTTTGATATAACTTTGTTATAAATAATATTTTAAAATTCTAGTAATGAACAATATTTCATTAATAATAAATGACTATTTTATAATCTACTACTTATATAAAATAAATAACTATTATGTAATTTTTTCAATATGATGAAATTAAAAATTATTACTTTTTATAAAAAAAACGTACATATAGTATTTATTATTTGTAATAGAAAATAAGTGAGTTTTTTTTTGTAATAGTTAATAATAATAATAATAATAATAAAAGTAAATATTTTATTATTATTTTATATTCATTCAATAAATTTAATATTAATTATATTCTTAGTAGTAGGTTATGGTGGAGTATAATGGTTTTAGTTATTTTCTATCTCTTTCTCTCTTCAAACTAGTCACAAAATTTTGATGACTAGAGATCACCGTTCGGGCGATAAGAGGTTTGAGATGTTGATTTTCTCAAAATCGATGACTAGAGATCATGGCGAGACTCCAATGACCTATGTCAGAACCCCCTATCAGAATGATACACAACCTCCCAGTCTCGAGCCGAGTAGGAAAATAAGTTTATCCATCGAAAAAATATAAATAAATTAAGTTGTGCTTAATTGATTTATAGTCGTGCACAAAAACATTAGATCACTCATTTTCATAAGTTGAGTTTAATATGATAAGGCTTGAAATCATAATTCGCCGAGAGACTGCTCAAATTTATTTTATGATTCTCTATTTATTCAATTTTTTAATGGTTGAGGCTGATTAGTCCACCTTTCAATACTTTGGTGGTGTAACAATATAAGCCAAATAGTTAAGCCTTTTTATTAGTTAACTGAAAATGTCAGGATTTAAGTCAAAGCCTTTTTTTGTCAACTATAAGTGCTAGGAATTAGGTTGAAGCCTTTTTTTTTTTTTATGTCAATTGACAGTGCTAAGAATCAGGCAAAAGTCTTTTTTATGTCAACTAGCAGTGCTAAGAATTAGGTTGAAGCCTTTTTTATGTCAACTGACAGTGTCGGGAATTAGGTTGAAGCCTTCTTTATATCAATTGATAGTGTTAGGAATTAGGTTGAAGCCTTCTTTATGTCAACTAGTAGTGTTGAGAATTAGGTCGAGCCTTTTTATCTCAACTAGCACTGCCATGAATTAAACCAAAGCCTTTTTTTTATGTAAATTAGAAGTGCCATGAATTAGGCCGAAGCCTTATGTCGACCAACAATCCCAAGAATTAGACTGAAGCTTTTCTTATATCAAGTAGAAATGTCAGAAATTAGGTTGAAACCTTTTTTATGTTGACTAGTAGTGTCAGAATTTAGGCTGAATCCTTTTTTTTATGTTAATTGGCCGAAATATAATAAATCAAAATTGGATAATAAAACCACAAATTTGTTTCCATAATAATAATTTTTTACAAACAATATATAATAAATGGAATATGTTTAATCCAACTAAGAAAATTATAATATTTTGGTGAAATTTAGAATGAAATAAAATACCTCTTTGTAAAATTGGTGAGGTAAAGCAAATCTGATTCATGCTCCATCTCCAAGTTTGCCTTGCACCCCAAGCACCTATGTGCATCATATGCACCAACATCTATGGAGCCATCATCGGTTTTTGGTTACTTTCATCAAATATTGAGAGTTAAAGAGTGATTTATCGATCTAGCAAGGAAGAGTTTTCATCGAAGGAGCCCTTGTCCATCAATCTTGTCCTTCAATTTTGCTTCAAATGAATCAAAAGGGCATTCACCTTTCCCTATTTTAATTTATGCTTCACTCGCTCCATCACGAAGTCTTAGTGGGGACAAGAGGACCATAGCCAAGAGCTTCCATCAAAGTTGCCTTCATATAGGTTGTTGTCCTTTCTTAGCTGAATATTGACAATTTTTCATGATTGTATGCTATGTTGTTTTGTGCAGGTAGGAAATTTTTTACCTATAATACAAGAAAATAACAATTTAGTCACCGAATACTAGCTAGTCCCACAGAGGACACCAAATTTTTATGGTTCAAAGGTTTTTTTGGGTTATGATGGTGTATAATGGGTTATGGGTTAAGTTAATTTCTATCTCTTTCTCTCTCCATATCAGTCACAAAAATTTGATCCCCTTTCTTATTAAGTTCCCACTCTTTATAGGAGAAAAAACTTCCCACAATATATGGAGTACTAGAAAATGATTTCCAAAAATCGCAGATTAATTGGTCGAATCCAAGGATTCTCGTCAAGGATCTCGCTAAGACCCATCAAAATGCACTCAAGAGACTTGAGAGGTCAATCTCTCCAAAATCGATGACTAGAAATCATCCTTCAGACGATAGGAGACTTGAGGGGATGACTAGAGACCATCCTTCGAACGATAGGAAACTTGAGAGGTCGATCTCCTTAAAATTGATGACTAGAGATTACCCTTTGAGAGATATTCCTTCATGATCAACTACTTATGTTCAATCATCTATATCCAACTCCCTATCAGGACAATACAAATATTATTATTATTATTATTATTATAATAATAATAATAATAATTTAGCAAAATCAACAATTATAAGTTTGATAAGATGTAACACCCCAGAAAATACATCTAACTATTACAATACAAGTTCTACCGCTTTCTATACAGACTTGGATTTTTTTTTCAAAATATTCCTATTACAAGATTATGACTTATAGAAATTCAAATATTAACAATATAAGGTTCAAAACTACATCCTAAAGCCATCCGACACCCGTGATCATCTGCTTGTGTACGTAGTGCAGTCATCGCAGTTCACAACACAACAAGAAAAGCTAGGGTAAGCTAATTAAAAGAAACTCCATAACATATTTAATTCATGCAAAAAGAACCAATCAAACTAATCATTTATAAACATTTCTTTAAATGTTGTCATATAAAATTTCAATATCAATTTCATCATTCATATAGACCACACATGAATCTATTTTCAATCACAATCATTGGATTTCATTTCAATCCCACTTTGTCTTTCAGAAGTCTCATTAAGTATTCCCTACTAAAGACTAACACCTGATCCAAAGATTATCAGCGAATCCAAGAGAAAGGATCAGGGTAAGTTCAAACAATCAATACCAAGTGTCTACAGCGGGACCCGATGTGTATGAATTTCCTCTCAGCTTCTCACCACCTGATATCTTAGTCTATATGAATTAGATCAACAATGAAACTAGATGATCTCTGTTAAAATAGGTTTTGCATACTTAATGTCATCAAACAACAACTCATACATTATCCCAAATGTATGACATCAATTTCATATAATTTTCATCGTTCATATATAATACATATAATTCAATCACATAACATTTAAAAATTCATACCATTTAAGAACTTTTCCAACTTCAAAAAAATATTTAACTTTCAAACTATCAAAATATAATATTTATACATGTTTACACAACATAAAATCAAATTTTTTTATCAACTAACATCCCTGCAAGAGAAATTGAAACTTGGAACCATTTTCCCTCCACATTTATATCTTCTAGCCTAGGGTACTATTGATAGTTAAAGTTAGCTTCCCTTACCTGAAATTTTGTTGATGAAAATTCTATCTCAAAAAGGGGAACCACTCCAAAATTTAGGAATCTATAACAAGTTATCCAAATTTTAGTATATGGTAAAACAAGTTGAGAGGAAAACTTTTCTCAATTGTCCCTATCAAGATTGATGAATAAATTAGAGAGAGAAACAATGAATAAGGGATCTTTAGAGTAAAAAAGAACTTACTTTGTTTGAAAATCTGATCGAGTAGAAATGTACTTTGAATCCTCAGCTACAATATAACCTGATCAGATTTTGGAATAAATGAGTTATGAGAGATAAATTGAAGAGAGATGGGAGAGAAGAGAAGTTGGAAGAGAGAGAAAAATATGGAAGGAGAGATTCTGTGTTTTAGGAGGGGTTACATAAGACGTCTCAAAATATGACGTCTCAAAATATGTGATTATATTAATCTGACTAAAAGCCATTGCACTTGTCATTGGTAAATTAATTTATTAAATCAATTTAAATGTAATTAAAAAAATAGATCAAAATGTAATGAATTTGGAGCACAATTTAAGAAAAGAATAACCACTTTAAAATTATGAAAACCTTTTATTTTAATTATTTATGTATAGTTATCTGATCTATATTTATAATTCTTATGTGTAAAATGAGAACTATTACCATTAAACATATGACCTATACGTACACACATAGAATGAAAAAGAAGGGAGGTGTTGATGATGGAGTAGAATATAAGTCTTCTAGCCTTTCGGTCCAAATCTACTCATTGAAATAAAAATCTTATTCTTTATCAGAGTAAAAGTCTGAAGCAAAGATTTGAAAGTACTGCATGTTCCTTCGGAAGAGCAATGTGTAATTTGATAGTTATGAATTGATGAACTGAAGAGAAAATTTGAAATTAGATTATCTTTGGTGTCCTTCTTCAAAGAACCTAACAATAATATCTAAACGAAGTTCATCTCAGTAATCTTAAGAAAAAGTTTCCCGTTGTAAATCAATACTAAAATACTCAGGTATCATCACTGAAATAGGGGAATTTGGAAAGAGAAAGAAGGGAAATATTTATGAAATAGATCATAAATCAACAATTTGATAGCATCCATTAATTTTAAGATAATTGATTTGAGTTTTGTTTTTAAGATCCATGCATGGTGTGGTGGGAGCAGAAAGAGTGGACCAAAGCTGAGGCACAAAAAGAAAGGAGGGAGGTTCCACTGACAGCATATATGCCACTTCAAAAAACACAACAATACAAAATTCACATAACAAATCATGTTGTTCCTGTTGGTGTTGGGACCAGAGTCAGCACAAACATGTGGCAATGCACGTTTAGATCTCATCTACTCTTTTTTTTTAGAGAAAGATCTCATCTACTTAAAATACATGAGATATTATGTGATGTTGATTTATGATGTTTTTAAAAACTAGAGTTACATAATTATGATTGGTGAAAATTTAAATTACAACTTCATACTTAGATATATGTGAAACTCAAATTCCAATGTTTTATTAAAGGGTGTAAAGTTTTGTACAAGAAAGAAATTATAGGTTTATAGGTAGCATAGCATCAATGAGATATCAGGAAAAAAAGTATGAAATATAAATGGGCTTGTTCAGATTGACGAAATAGTATATGTGATGTAGACTTCATAATTGAGTTAGGTAGGTTAACTAGGTTAGGGTATAGTAATGTGTTGACTACACACAATATTAAATATAAATTCTACCTTTAATTTAAGCACCAAGTAGAACTACATGAGTAGGGTCATGTGAACTTGTCTTCTACTTTTCACTAAATATCTTTTACTTTATACGAGTTTCTAAATAAAGGTAGGAGGGAAAAAAGGATTAATTTATTTTTTACTTTTGATTTATATGAAACTTTTACTTTTTAATTTTGTAAATAAATTAATTTTAACTTAATATTTCATTTTTCACCATTTTTTTTCTATTTTTATCAATAAACTTTTTTGGAAAAGTGTTTACAATGTTGTTATTAATGAAGAACCGATTCAAGTTATTTAATAGAATCAACATGTGCTGATAAAAAAATCCACATGTAATTTCATTTCAAAGAATTGTTAAACACAAGAGTTTAATATGTAAAATTGGTTATCATAATTTTTATTTTTACATTATCAACCAATTAACAATTAATTTTAGTCCTATTTTTAAGATGAATATCAACGTCAATAAATAAATTTACTGTATATTATCATTTATAATTATATAATGGTATAAAAACTATTAACCACTTAAAAAAATAAGTTTTACTATTGTTTTTATGATGACTATCAACGCCAATAAATTTACTGTATATTTTCATTTATGATTAAATAATGATATTTTTTATCAGCATTAAATAATGATATAAAAAAATCATATCGTTAATACATATTTTTAAATCAATTTTGTTGTTGTTTTTAGGATAATTATTACCAAAGTAAATAAATATACCACAAATGATAGTTTATAGTTGAATAATAGTGTATATTTTTACACAGTTAGCGTGTGTGTGTGTGTGTATATATATATATATATATATATATATATATATATATATATTCTTCAAATAATAATATATTCTACTACATTTTTATTATCAATATTAAATTTTAAGCTCTTCCATTGAGTACAATTTAAGTGTGATCATACAATGCTTTTTAAATAAAATCTAGATTTTTTAATAAAGTATTCTGTTTAAGCAGAATCAAACTTTTAAAACCAATCATTTTTTCAAATTACTTTAAAAAATTAAAGTTTTTAAAATTTAAATGGAACCTAACTTAAACTTCTGACAATATGTATTCACTGTTTTTTTATTGGGTCCATAATAACAATCTGTTTTTTACTAAACAGTTATGATTTTCAAACAATCTGGATTTTAGTATTCTGATCTCCGGAAATATTTTTTCTCCACCTCCTTAATTTATTTCCGCACCCCATATTTTAAAAATACCAAAATTGTCGCTTTCAAGTTTTACAATTCAAAATACAAATTTGTATCTCAAATTCTAAAATTCAAAATGAAATTTTGTATTATAAATTGTAGAATCCATAATACATGTGCGCTTCATAATATAATGTATTTTGAATTTTAGAAGTCAGAATATATTGTGTTTCAAATTATACCATTAGAAATATTTTGGAATACATTGTATTCTAAATTCTAAATCTACAATTCTAAAATTCTACAATTCTATAATCCATATTCTAAAATCCATAATACAATTTTTGTATGTAGAATTGTACAATCTTTCATACAATTTGCTTTGTTTAGACGGTGAGGTAAGAGGTTGTTGCGACAGTGGTGGTAGAAGTGAGGAGCTGCTGCGATGGTCAAAGTTGGAGGTAGTGGTTGTTGCGGTATGGAAAGTTGGAGGTGGGGTGCTCAATGAAGAAAATGAAGAAGAGGGTAAAAGTATAATTTCAATTTTTATATGGAGGTGCAGGAAGAAGGCATGAAGGTGTAGGAAAAAATTTCCCTTATCTCGATGTTGAAATTGGGCTTTCATTAGAGTATGCTGAAAAGGAGACAAATTCTTCTAGCATCTCTAGTTTCTTTTAGCACTTCCATATTTTCAAAAATATTGAAATTGTTCATTTTGTATTTCAAATTATGAAATTCAAAATACAAAATTTGCATTTCAAATTGTACAATTCGAAATATAATGTATTTCGAATTCTAGAATCCAAAACACAAAATTTGTATTATGGATTGTTGAGTTTGGAATAAAAAAGTTGTTTTCCAATTTTAGATTTCGGAATACAATTTTTGTATTTTAAATTCTAGAATCTAGAATACAATTTTTTCTTCAGACGGTGAAGGTAAGGAGTTGCTGCGATAATGGCCCTGGACGTGTGAGGTGATGTGGTAGTGGCGTTGGAGGTGGGGGCTACTACGACAGTGGCACTAGAGGTGGGAGTTGTTGTGGCTGTGAAAGTTGGAGGTGAAGGTTGTTGTTGTAGTGGAAGTTGGAGGTGGGTGTTCAATGGAGAAGATGACGAAGATGGAAAAATTATAATTTCACTTTTTCTATGGAGGTACAAGAAGAAGTCATAGAGGTGCAGGAAAAAATTTTCCGAAAAGGACTAGTGATGGGCTTCCATTGAACATGTTGGCTAGTAATTAGGCTTTGCTCACAACATTGACTGTTTCTTCCTGCACCTCCATATCTTCTTCTGACACCTCCATACACAACATGAAAATACAATTTTATCCTTCTTGCGCCACCCCCATATAATAGCTTCCGGATTATGTAATCCGGAAACGCATTTAAAAAATACTTCCGGATTATGTAATCTGGAAAGTAATCATGCATATGAAAAAAGACTTCTGGATTATATAATCCGGAAGCTAATTACAAATTTGAAAAATGACTTCCGGATTATGTAATCCAGAATATTACAGAGGGACATTTTTGGAAATACAAAAATCTATGGAGGTGAGAGAAGAAGGTATGGAGGTGCAGGAAGAAGCAGCCCACAACATTTGGTAATGGACTATGCTATTTTCGACCAAATGTTTGTTATTTTGACTCCATATTTTGTTTATTTTTCAAAAAATATCCTTAACAAAATGGTTTTTATATTGCATAATATACACAATAAAAATATGTTGTCCATTAAGTTAGGGTGCACCCAACACAACAAGCATATAACCAAGTTAGATAGACTCATTTATTTATAGACTAGTTATAACCATAACTAAATACATAAAAGAAAAAAAAATTTAATTAACAAAACAATCACAATAACAATGAGTAGACAATGACGCTTCAAACGATAGTTGATTTCTATCATACGCACCAACCAGATGATGTCATTAGATAATCCACAAAATCAAAGAAGTGACAATGCAAAACTTAACACCTTATTTATTTCCTTTAAAATTTGAAGTTCCATCTTAAAAGTACATGTTGAATTTTAGTTTATGTTTTTCTTAAAGGGTGTTAATTCTGCCACGAAGTCATTTATAACTTTAGTCTTGATTGACCTCCAAGCTTCATAACCAAGCTCATACTTTGACATTTCTAGTGTATGTTTCAAGATTCTTTCAAACAAATTAATCTTCTAAAGCACTTTCTTTATAAGTAAGTCAATTTTACTATATTATGAAAGCTCTAAAAATAATACCTTAATTTAACTCTTTGTAGTTGTGAGGATTGTTAACATTGCTTTTTCGATCTTTTGGTACCTTAATTTAATTCTTTGTACAATGCAACTAACAAACTATACCGAATTTGTTCACTTGATATTTCATGTACAAAGGCAAGTTAATTGCTCGATCTATTACTGTTAAATAAAGAAATAAGGAGTTCGAATTTACTAGTTTGGCTAAGAGTGGGGGAATGTGACAATTTCTCTTTTAGCTTCACAAATGCTTGTTCGTATTCTTCTATCGAAACAAAACATTGTTTTTTTTTTCAGATACTAGAAATTAGTGAAAATTTTATCCCCCAACATTGACAAGAATCTAAAAAAGGAAGTCAGTTGATATGTGAATTAATCTCAATATGTCTTTACTCCAAAAGTGCACATTTATCTTAATTAAAATTCAATAAGTATTTATTGATTGTCTCAAATAGATCCTTGAGGGATCAATTGTATGACGAGTTTTTGTTGTCGATTTTTCTATCAATAGTATATACTTTGACATTCCAATTTATCATGTTTTGTAGGATTTTTTCCAATAACCTTTGGTAGGTGGACTATTCGTTTTTAGGATGAAATGCATCACCTTATGTTAAATAATTGTAATTTCTACCACGAAAATTGTCTTGTTTTTATTCAACAGGTACATTCAGATTAAATTGTATCATAAATATATATCCATAAAACTTGGTAGTTCACATTTCATAGCACCATCTACCAAACAATCAATATTGGCATTGAATACATCATAACCAATATAGAATATCACATCCTAAACGAGTTTTGTTGTTCATTCTCTTGTAATTGTATTGAAAAC